>NW_026999410.1:600000-854391 GCF_037126465.1 Ornithodoros turicata
CAGGCTTATGTCTTTTTCCCAATGAGCAGTATTTTGGATGCAATGTCGCATGCCTGGACTTGATTAGCGGTGCCTTTCTTATAGCAATTTTCACCCGTAAAAATTCAGAATATATCCTATTATGCTGTCAGAATAGAAGTGATCTTCTTTGTTCGCTTAAGGGAATTTGTGTACCCTTGTTCTGTGCTTTCTTTATGCAGAGACTATGCAATTGTGTAGGTTGCATTATGCAATAATTTTCTGATAGCAGAAGTGTGAGAGATAATTTTTGTGTCATTGTTCTGTGCTTTCTTTACGCAGGGACAATGCGATTGTGTATGTAGCGTTACGCAATAATTATTCGATAACGGAAATGGGTGTCTTTTATCAGCGTGTGCTTCTGTTTCTGAAGTCATAGCAACTCGAGCAAAAGTGCGTGCAATTCTTCACTGCCCTTTCCTTCTTTCACTGCTTTTACGCAGAAGAACGCCACTTTGTAAAGCTGAGTGGTGTTCTATCATTAGAAGTGGGTTTGTTTGTCTGTTTGTTTGTTTGATGTTGATGGGTGCTCAGTATGTTGATAAAGTAAGCTGTTTGCAGGTATGGCCATTCGAGCAGAAATGCTGGTATCCGAGCCCAGGGCAGAAATTCCTATGAAGCACGCCACACTGAGTGAAAATTAATTATTTTTTATGTGAGTCTGCTTCACTGCAAGACAAGATGCGAGTGAGAAGAACTTGGAGCGCTTGATTGATAGTAATCTAAGCAACTTTTTTTTTTATTTCATGATACTGCGGGCACTACCCAAGCAGGAGGGGAATAACAAGAATATGCAAAACTACTGTTGTTAATCGGACAACTCGGAAACAGCGTCCTCAAATTGGTTAATTGTACAGTTCGCAACATCAAAAGACAACGAGTTCCTTTCAGGTATCATTTTCACAAAAAACGAGTTTTTAAAAATATTCCTACGAGCAAATAACGGCTTAAAGGAGTAAGGATGATGATGACGTGAGGAGCGCGCTTACAAGGGAAGCAGAAACGATCCGGAGTCTAATCTGATATTGCACTTAAATATCCGAAACAAAAATTTTCAACCAGCAATTTTTCTCCTTTTCAGTAAGGTTGGAATATTTGCGTTCGACATAAGGACGGAAGGAGAGTCCTGCCTTGAGTACTTCCCAAAAATAAATCGCACTGCCTTACGTTGAACCATTTCCGATTTTGCAATATCGGATTTAGTGTGCGGATTCCACACAATGCTGGCGTATTCAAGTTTTGATCTAATTAAGGAGCTATAAGACAACATCTTCACTGCAGATGGAGCCTGTCATAATTTTCGCTTCAGATATCCGAGCTTTCGCATAGCTGCAGAACACGTTAAAGATATATGTTTGGACTATGTTAAATCTGACGTAAAAGTGACGCCAATCATCGGCAAATAATCTAATTTGGATACCAGGTTCAACCACATCAACAATATCATTTATATAAATTAAAAATAATAATGGGCCTATAACACTGCCCTGATGAGACAAGTAGATGCTCACAAAAACTACCAGAAATATCTACAAATTGCATACGATCACTCACGTAGGCCTGCACCCATTTGATCCATATAGGCAAACCAATGCGTATCAATTTAACAATAAGTCAGTCACGAGGCACCCTATCGAACGCTTTACTAAAATCAAGCAATAAAGCATCAGTTTGACCACCTTGGTCCATAGCAGAAGCAAAGTCATGTGCTGTGTTAACAAGTTGAGATGTTGTAGAAAGTCCCTTCCGGAAACCATACTGATAAGGGGTCAAAATGCAGTTTTCATCAAGAGAAGCAGTGATGTATTTCACTAAAACGTGTTCTAAGAGCTTACAAGAAGTGCATGTCAGCGAAATAGGACGGTAATTATCCATACACAACGAATCACCTTTCTTAAAAAACGGAATAACACGCGCAATTCGTCAATCATCAGTAACAACAGAAAACTGAAGTGAAGCAGAAAAATTTTGTGTAAGAAACGACCCAGAGATTCGGCATATCTTCGTAGAAAAGCAATTCAGTGTATTATCTGGTCCAGAAGAAGACTTATCTTTAAGATTAAGAAGTAGGGCAACAATGCCTTCGTAGGAGATAAAGTCAGGCGCAACAACAACAGATATGATAGAGGTACACTAGACAAAACACGCTCTGAAAGTGGCTATTAGAAGTATTCGCTATCTCCCTGCGATTAGTAACAATTTTACTATCAGCCTTTACTGATTCAACAACATTTTTCAACACTCCATTGTACCTCCAGAACTTCTGGGGGTCATTCTTAATAAAACTAGAAAGAGTACATGAAAAAAAGTTCTGCTTTGCCTCAGTCAGACGATTTCGAAACCCATTTTCTAGTGGACGTAGGAGTTCCTCATTAACAGGTGATATCCGATGGCAGCGCCCTATCTTTCTTTTTAGGTGAATCAACTCACGATTCATCCAAGGATAGGGACGGTTTGCCCTTTTAATCCTATCAAGCACAAAATTATCCAAGCAGAACATGCAAGCATATTTAAACTGACACCACAAGGAGTTAACATCATCTCCAAAAAAAGATTCATATGCTATATCCAGGTAGTCTAATACACTTTCGCCTCTGCTTCTATTAAAATCCTTGGCTTTGACAGGAACCATGGGACTACGCAGGGAATCCGCATGGAAGGAGCACGAAAATGAAACTATTTTATGGTCTCATATACCATCGATAACGTCGACAGTATAAAGACTACACTGAGGACTAACAACAATAAGGTCAAGAACAGAGGAGCTACTCCCAACAGTTCGAGTAGGAATGTTAACCACTTGAGTAAGATCATGAGCAAACATGATGTCAAAACACGCATTAGCATTCTGGTCATTCATAACAGTTATTCCGCTGTCCTATACAACATGTGGAAGATTAAAATCCCCAGCAATAGTAATTGAACCTTGTTTGCAATAATTAAACGTGTGATCATACAAGGCAGACAAAAAGGATAAGGGGCCGCATACAACGTAATAGGAATGCCACACAAATCAACGTGTATAGAAAGACTTTCGTGGTCAACAATTTGTTCTAAGAGGTATGCATGAAGGCCAGCTTTAACAATAATCGCAACCCCGCCTCCTCTAGTCTGGCGGTCTCTTCGGAATATTCGATGAGACGGAGGAACAAGTTCACCGTGATCGTGACATTCATTTAACCACGTCTCAGTCAACACCAAAGCGTGTGGATCATACAAGTTCAAAATTACTTCAAGTTCAGACAATTTATTAACTACACTCCGGGCGTTTATATTCAAGAGGCGAAACTTTTTAACAGTTTGTTTTTGTCACTTCGAAGCAGCAGAAGACGAGGAGGACAGCAAAATTATCACGTTCAAGTTATCATCCCATGCAAACAAATCATTGTTGATCCATAACTTATCATGCATGAGCCGCACTTTATCGCCTTTGACCTCGTTTTCCCTAGCTCTACCCCACAAAAGTTTACGCTTCCTCAAGGTACTCTTAGAGTAGTCGTTCGGTATCACAATATTTGTGCCCTTCAGCTTACTAGCGTTAGAAAGCACGACTGCTTTTCATTGAAATCCTGAAAGAACAAGATCACCGGTCTATTAGGTCCATTAATTGCCTAGCTGATGAATTATTCTTACGGAGGTGCATGAGACATTCAATTTATCCTTAAATAGCTCATTTACAACTTTATCCCTCAGCAACTCAGTAGTCTCGTGAGCTACTTCAGAAATACCGTAGATGACCAAGTTCGAGCGTCTGCTTCCGTCCTCCAAGTCCACTATTTTACGCTCCTGTGATGACAGTGCTTTTTGCATAGAATCGATCATCCTCTCCAGGTGATCAATCGTCTTAACCTTCGCACTAATGTCGTTGAAACGCTGATCAAGCGAATGCAGTTGAGAACGCATGCTCTGAATTGTGTCATCTGTACTTTGTTGCTTTGACATGAAATCAGCAGGTTGGGTCATGATCTCTTTCTGACCGCTAACGAGGAATTCTAATAGTTCCTGAGTAGGCGGCCCAGGATTGGTCTCAATGTCTCCACAGCAAACGAGCTTACTGAAAACAAAAAGGAATTCACTTGCAAACTGAACAATGGCTGTGGGTGTCGGCCAAACAACAAGAAATTTGTTACTGGTGCGAATAGTAGAACAGTGACCAACCTGTAGAGCAAGAATGCATTGTTTACGCACGAGCAGCATGTTTTCGCCGACCCCACTGAAGACGAACTGGTGTGGGTAGACCTTTATGGGCACGATGAGTGACGTCACAGTTGAAAAACCAGAAGCAGCAAGCACAGTCATCTCAGGAAAAGTTTACTCCGGGGATGCCAAACACTCTGAAGCTGAAATTCCTTCATCGATGTGAGGACTGGCACTGAGGACGCCAACAAATCCAGATAGTAGCACTTGTAGAGCAAGAATGCATTGTTTACGCACAAGTAACATGTTTTCGCCGACCCCACTCAGCGCAATTATAGAGCAGTTTCCATAATGAGTAGAATATTAAGGATCCCAAAATTATAGTTGAGCTCATTGAGAGTAGTACGGGCATTTTGTGATAGTTTTGCTAAACTGCAACTCAAGAGTGAAAATGATTAATATAGTAGGAATGCAGTCACATCATATATCTGTTCCCGTAACAGCGTACTGTCTAGTCCTCCGTGGAGCACGTATGGAACTTTGCTCCAGGCTTTCGCGCCTTTTTGCACGCAGTCTTGCAGGTGTAGCCTCAGACAATGAGTATATGAGCATAGAAGAGATTGTGTGCCATCCATTACATAAGGCTGGTGATGATGTTGAGTGGTCCAGGGTCTCAGTTATTATTTTAAAGAGCAGTGGTAGCGGTTCTCATAATGAGCGAGGAGTTTACTGCTGTTGTGATTCCATTGACTGAAAGTAGCCAGAGTGTTTTCTGATAATGGCTACGATCAGATGTCATGCATTGTGTTTTTTTAATTTTAATGTATCAGTGTATATAATTAAGAGTAGGACAGAGGAAATAATCTTGCGATTCAACAAATAGGAGGGTTAGTCTTTTCCACAGCCTAGCCCTGCTCTACCAGTCTTCAGACAGGATGTGATGACATCATGCTGTGGCTCAGTTTCAGGTGTCGTAGCATTGCGTTGACGTTAGTAGAAATCAGAAATTGGGAGGTTTAGTTCACACTGGTCGATGGTGCGCATCTTCCTGGGCGGATTTACGATGAGGACTGTTTTTGAATAAGTTGAGTGTGTGTTTTGCAATAGTTAGATCCCGGAGTGTGTATTTTCCACTTTGCTCAAGTGTTTCTCTGTGCTTGCATTCACTTGTTGTCTGGCAAACAAGTGACTTTGCGTCGTGTCACAGTGCTCGTTAAGCAATATCCTGACATGCCTAGACCTGTTCTGTCTTATGATGCATGCATGCTTTCCTTTTGTTGATGCATCTAGTTCAGTATTTTTTTCTTTTTGACAAGAAAGATTCTTATTCAAGCAGCATCTTGATGATTACAATAGTGCTGCCACGCCCTTGACCTGAATAGGAGTAGGGCTGGCACGATTCTTAATAATTTTTGCAATTAAATTAGTTCGAAAGTGACCGCAAGGGGGTCAGGCGCGTGGCTTTATTCAGGAGGAACAAAGCGTAATTTTTCAGTTCCTGCCTGGCTCTCAGTTGGAACCGAGATGCCTCACTGAGCTCCTCATATTTAGCCATTGATGGTGTTACTTGTTAGGACATTTTGTTCTTTCCTGATTTTTGTAAGGCTATTTAGTCATTTAGTAAGTCTTTGGGATTAAAATGCTTAATTGCTACGATCAGTTTTCATGCATGGTGTTTTGTGCTTTTCTGCAATAGTTTTTCTGTTTATTATGCAATAATTATCGTAGAATAAAGGAAATGCTCTTGTAAGTGTGAATCAATAAATAACAGGTCCTCTGTCTAGAATGCAGTGCTACGCATCCTCGAACCATGTAGCTGCATGCCTGTGTGATGACATCATGCTGCAGCTCCATTGTTTCAGGTGGACCTTGTCCATAGCAGTTGTGTTGGGCATTAGTGGAAAAAACAGTGTAGCCTTGAGACAATAGGATGACGTCATGACCAATAAGTAAGGCCCGCAGAGGGCGCAAGGATTCATTTCCCTCTTGGCCTCTCGCAGGTATGGGTGTCTTACTGGTGGACGGTGCACGTTGATTCTGTTCCTAGCAGTTGCGTTGGCTGTTAGTGGAAAAGTGTAGCCTCAATGGGAGTTTGCCTCTCAGAGGGTACGGATGTGTGTCTCGTCACTGGTGGGTGGTGTGCGACGATTCTGGTGGATTTTTTGTTGAGCGGATTTACAATGAGGGAGCGTTATGTATGTGGAAATACTGGTGAGTGCCTTTTTCACTCTGTTCAGGTGTATCTCTGTGCTTGCTTCCCTTTGTTGCCCAGCGGTCGTGTGATTCTGCCTCGTGTGACATGTCCTAACATGCCCCGACCTGGTCTGTCTTATGGTGTATGCTTTCCTTTGTTGATGCATCTAGCTATGTATTTTTTTAATATTTTTTGCACAAGGAAGATTCTTGTTGATCATTTTTGTCTTGACAATGATGCTAGTGCTGCCGCACCCTTCATCTAAACAGGAGAAGTGCTAGAACGACTCTTAATAATTTTGCGATTCAAGTAAAATCAGAACGTAACCGCAAGTAGGACAGATGCGTGGCTTTTAAGGGAGAAAAAAGTATTACGATTCAGTTCTCTTCCGGTCTCTCGGATGGAATGAACGTGATAACTTTGACCCCGCTTTGTTTGCGATTAGCAGTGACGTGCTGTTGAATGACTGGAGCTGGTTGTTGTTCCTGTCCGTGCATCACCGAAATTTTCTGTCTTCCGCAAAAGCTCCCTTGGCCTCGGAAACGAGAGTCGTGCTGACATGATTCTGAATAATTTTGTCATGAAATTAATTCAAAAAGTGACCGCTAGGGGTTACAGATGCATTACTTTATAGATGAGAAAAAAGCATTATGATTCAGTTCTGTGTCTCGCTGTCGGATGGAGCGGACACATTGTTCCGCGCTCCCCGTGACTGCTGTTGTGGTGAACAGTGGGTTGATTTTTTGTGTGCCTAATTCTTTTTGTTATTAGATATTGATGGTGTCCCTTGTTAGCATATTTTACTCTTGCTTTCACAGCAGTTTCCGTTCCTCTGTCTCGATTATGAGTGTTTTTCTCCATGCTTGTCCAGAGCTGTCCTAACCTACGCAGACATGCCGTGATGCCGTCACACCTCACGTCCCAGGATGTTCAGAACTGGTGGTCACAAGGACGACGGTGGCGCCACCTGGTGTGGTTCTTTGCAACTATGTAGTCACCTGCCTCTGTGCTCCATCGCCCCAGCGATGGTCAGCGGCCGGGAACATGGGGTCGTTAATATTCTACTAAACTGCTTCTCTCCACTTTATTTCTATCTATTTTTTATGACCACGAGTATCCGGAAACATGCAGGGTGGTGTGGACACAAGTTAGATTTCCCTAATTAGTGTGGTGGCTCCCTGGATGGTCCCAATTACTGTGGGGGGTCCTAATTAGATCTAATTGCTAATTTCATGGTTTCCACTTTCCCTGTGTGTTTCTGGATAGTCGTGGTCAGGCCTTACTACTCGTAAGGGCCGCTGGAAAGCAGCTAAGGTATGAGAGGGCTTGTTTTGCTTCTACACTATGCTTGTTGATCTCCGATGCCCTTGCAAGAACGCCAAGTGTGACAGTAGTCTGCAAGAACGCAAGTGCTATTCTGGGACACTATAAACAGAGCCCGTCAACAATGAACTTTTAAAAATACTGAAACCTGTAAGTGCTCGGAATTATTCATTCAGTGCATAATGTGGCCATCAGTCATGACAAGGAGGCACTTATCATTATTGCCACAATGTGGTACGGGGAAATTTTTTGTAGCAGGCGATAACCATCTCACACTTATGCAAATGGGGTGGTGCTTCCCATGCTTTCGAGAGCTCCTCAGTTGTGCCCCATGTACGTATTGTGTAAACAACATGCCCCATGTATTGTGCACCACAACTGCCTCAAACCCAGCTATGAACACTGTCTATTTCCCAGAGTTCGAGGTAACTCGTTACTGTAACTAAGTTCCTTTTTTTGGTAACTTGTAACTTAACTCGGTACTTTTGCGCCGTGGTAACTTTCAGAGGAACTCGTTCCTTTTTCGGGTAACTGCATTAAGTTAAGTTCCAAGTTAATTTTCACTCGCTTTTCACTCATATCCACATATTTTCGTGCTTTCTCTCCGGTTCCTCCATGTCATTTTTTACCATAAAACGTGATATTCAATCAATGACAGTATTTTATTCAAGAAGTAAGAACGGCTGCCATTGCAATGAAGCTGAATCATAGAGATTTGCATCTTTACGCCCACAGGGAGTAAAGATGCAAGGCGTTCGAATATACCTCTACCGCCTCTACCAGAGAAACGTCATAATGACATTGGTAGGCAGACTGAAACCGAAACAAATCAGAGGGAGAGGGCTGGGTTCCACGAACGGGCACTTGGTCGCTGCCTCGCATTGAAAGAAAAGTAGGACAGCGGGTCGCGTCCCTTTGAGGGACCATATCATAATCCCCTCAAGAGCGTGGCTTCTGGGCGCGACCTTATTCACCTCTAGCTTCTAGCGTAGTTCAATTCTACCAAATTTTGGCACTAGGAACACTATGACGTCGTTTATTTACAAACAGGGAGAGGTCTATTGTTGGACATAAATGAAAACGATCTAAGCGTGTTGCACTCCTCCGCAGGCAACTCATGGCCTAACTCAACTGCTCACGTGCCGGGTACCTGCGTAATGCTATTTTGTGTCCGAAGTAACTTGGAGGTAACTCGTTCTTTTTTTAAGTAACTCAGTAACTGCGAGTTACATTTCAGGCTGAAGAACTTCGTTTTAACTTAGTTATATTTTGCACACGGTAACTTAACTTGTAACGAGTTCTTTTTGACGGGTAACTTCTCAATCTATGCTATTTCCTATAAAATCTTTTTGCCGCTTAAGAGCAGCAACGCTTCCAGTAACAATGCGGCATTGAAGAAAAAGCACAGAATTTCTCGTAACTAATAAAATGGCGTAAGTGCAGCCGAGCTGATGGAAGAACTCCATATGGAAAAAGCCTGTTTTGCAGTAGAAACCGATAAACAGACGGACTCGCAGTGACCCAGTATGTTGTCCATCTCTACTGGCCAATCTCAGGCGTTCTGAATTCGCAGTATGATGTTCTCGTGACTTACCGTGTCAACGCCGCAGGTCCGCATACTTCTCCGCTAGGTATCTACCTAGTTGTTTCTGGTGTCGTGGTGCCGCCTCGTCACTGCATCCTCTGTGCTTTGGGTAATGCCAAAATGCAGCTGAAAAATGGCCAGAGTGTCGTAGGTGGGCCTGACAAATTTTGGAAACATTCAACATGGGTTCAAACTTGGGCTGTTCCGTGAAACATACGAGCACGGGGTTTTATCGCTTCTAAGTAAATTTGCAAGCACTAACAACTTACCAAACTTTGGAACAGTACAAAGGACACATCAGCATAACAAAATAGCAATGCAAAAGGAGCTGTTCGTGCTCACATGACAAGGAAGACACCTTTACAGGTGACAGCTGACTGAAGACTGCAGTCTTCCCCCTTCAAGATGTCTTTGTTCGACTGCTTCCTCATGACGCTGCACTTTCCAAGTGTCTCATTCCCCATAAAGCAACTGCGAGACACTTGCAAAATGTCACGTAACCCGATTGTTGCATGAGGTGCGCCCATGTCGTCACGCTTACGCGCATGCCCCATGTATTGCGCACCACAACTGCCTGAAACCCAGCTGTGAAAACTGTATTTCCTATAAAATATTTTTCCATATTAACAGCAGCATCCTGCATTACATTTCCTGTAACAATGTGGCATTGAAGAAAAAGCACAGATTTTCTCCTATCTGATAAAATGGCACACACAGGCATAGCAGGAAATGCACATGATCAACAAATAGATAAGCGTCCTAATGCCATATGCAGCAACTGTTCTATAACTGTAGCAGATACAATCAAACATTAAAAGGCTATTAAGATCGAACCAAAGTAGCACATCACTTGAAATCAAGGTTTATCATGCGTGCCACGTCAGACAGCACCTTGAGGTAAAGCAATCCCAGCACAACCATGGCAGAGACCCTGAGCAATTTTTTCGGCCTTTAGTTGGTTTCTGTTCACAAATATTCAGTTCTCATTATGTAGCTACAATGCTAACAAAGATAAGTGCGCACCTGCCCATCCTCAGTTGCTGTTGGGGTAAATGACTCGGGAGGGACAGCCAAAGCTGGAAAGGACAGAACAAAGCATTTCTGCAAATACTGTGTTTCGCCAAAACGTGGCAGTGCGCAAACTGTGCAGCAAACTACTACAAGTATCTGGGAATGACGTGCTGAAATGTACCTTTGGATGCATGACTGCCTTGCTGCCCATCGATTAAATTTTATATGGAAGGCACTCAGTAGCATGTGGACTAGGGTAGGTGTGTTGAGAATCACCCAAGTAACGTGTGACTAGGATACTGTTGATTAGCACATGTTGAAGTACAGTTTCACTACGAACACAAACATATCCAGCTAAAAGAGGTAACAAATCTAATGTTTACCAGTCGACACCGATGGCACACCGTTAACCGATGGATGTAAATCCGGTTGCATTGCAGGCGTCATGGACGTGTCCTGGGTTGCATTTAGCACTGTCAATTGTTAACGAAGTTCGTCAGTGGCGAATAATGATGCAAGCGTATCTCCTACAAACCCGTACATAAATTGCCTCAAAGATATAGTAGATAACTTCGAAGATCCAGTTAATAATAAATAATAATGACATTGAATATTCGAACACGTCTACTGCTACAGTAAAAGACAATGCTACGGCATTAATAACCAAGCCTTTCTCTGCCTGTCGGCATTCATTCTAATTATACTCCTTCAATTGTAGCAGATTTTGAGAATATGTTTTTGCTATCAGCTAAGTGTATCGCAACAAACTTTTTAGTGTGAAGTGGTGAAACAACACACAATCATCATACACATAAAAATATTGCAAATTTTTAAGAATTACAGTTTTCGTTGTGATGAATATGCAGACTCTGGGCTTAGCAGACAGAACAATAAAGGGACAACAGTTTTCCATTTATTATGGCTTAATCAGCCACACCTTGAGCAATTCATGGTATCCAGATGCAGTCTTCATTAAGAGCCTACGTCTGCTGTCACATATTTTACCTTCAAAATATCAGTTATTTTTCAATCTCTATTGGGAACAACAAAAAAAAAACTGCATTACCCTACCTGTCATCTCAGACGACATGTCGTTGCCCTGCGAATGCGAAGAAAGATCCGGTTGCATTGCTGGTATTGTGTGGCTGTCCTGCGTGGTTTCGAGCACTGTTAGATATTAACAAACTTATTCAGTGTTGTACATATCCCTTCAGCAGCCAGGGGCCAAATGAACTGCAGCAATATCAAACCATGTGCTAAAGGAAACCTTTCTAGGTTGTTGTTGATTTCACACTGAACTTGCTTCCGCGATCGATCGTACCCAGAAAAAAAAAACTATAATCTCATATGCTATCACAGATGGTGTGGACTCCATGTATGAAGGCACGGCCGGCTCTCCTGGGCACGGCAGGGTTCTAAAGGGTGGCTTCCAGCACTGTCAATTGTATAGAAAGTCCTTCAATGTCGAGTTACCCAAAGACCCCCTTGCATTAGCGTGTAGTATGTGACACCGCCCACACAAAAGGAGTGTTATTGCTGCTACTAAGCCGCCTAGCCAAAGGTGAACAGAAAATCAAATGTAGTATCTCACCAGTCACTACTGAGGGTACGTTGTTCAGGTCAACAGCAGTACTTGCAGCTATGCAAACGTTATCAGAACAAGCATGTGTTTTGTTAGTCGCAAAAATATATTGTCATACATAAAACCGTCATAGCACTCGACTGAAGAGATCACTGTACCATGTTGCACCAACACTGTTGCTGTTGTCTGTTGCTGTGCCGGTGAAAATATTGCAGGGCTTGAATGGTCTTCTTTAGAGTTACTGAATGCTTCTGGGGTGCCAAGCACTTCCACTGAATGAATACAAATGAAAGGTTTTACATTTGCTGCATACTCTCACTTTGAGCCAGTTAACCTTCGATGCGAAAATACGGTTTTGCTTACCAGCATCAAATATCTTCGAGAGAATAGCCTTTTGCATCATCTTGTTCAGCTCTAGTAGTGTTGTCACTTCGGACCGCAACCGTTTAACTTCCTCTTCTAGCTCCTGCACTACCTCGTCTCTCGACTCTCGGCCTGATGAGCGAGACCTCTCCATGACCGACAGCGCAAAACATGTCTGCTTCCGCTGACTTTTGTGCTTGCGCCCTAGCCAGTTTGTTCAGCTTTGCCGGAATCATTCAAACGAACATAAAACATGGAAACAGCTGGGCACAAAAATGACGAATCCTATATATGCCTTCTGGCTCACACTCAAAAGGAGTGTTATTGCTGCTACTAAGCCGCCTAGCCAAAGGTGAACAGAAAATCAAATGTAGTATCTCACCAGTCACTACTGAGGGTACGTTGTTCAGGTCAACAGCAGTACTTGCAGCTATGCAAACGTTATCAGAACAAGCATGTGTTTTGTTAGTCGCAAAAATATATTGTCATACATAAAACCGTCATAGCACTCGACTGAAGAGATCACTGTACCATGTTGCACCAACACTGTTGCTGTTGTCTGTTGCTGTGCCGGTGAAAATATTGCAGGGCTTGAATGGTCTTCTTTAGAGTTACTGAATGCTTCTGGGGTGCCAAGCACTTCCACTGAATGAATACAAATGAAAGGTTTTACATTTGCTGCATACTCTCACTTTGAGCCAGTTAACCTTCGATGCGAAAATACGGTTTTGCTTACCAGCATCAAATATCTTCGAGAGAATAGCCTTTTGCATCATCTTGTTCAGCTCTAGTAGTGTTGTCACTTCGGACCGCAACCGTTTAACTTCCTCTTCTAGCTCCTGCACTACCTCGTCTCTCGACTCTCGGCCTGATGAGCGAGACCTCTCCATGACCGACAGCGCAAAACATGTCTGCTTCCGCTGACTTTTGTGCTTGCGCCCTAGCCAGTTTGTTCAGCTTTGCCGGAATCATTCAAACGAACATAAAACATGGAAACAGCTGGGCACAAAAATGACGAATCCTATATATGCCTTCTGGCTCACACTCACATCAATTTCAGCACGCGTTTTTCGCGGTGCTTTGCATCTGCTTTCCTGCCATTTGGTCATCTCCTCTTTTGTTTCTGCAGTTGGTATTACAAAGCTTTTGTGTAAGCGAGTACGCAGGAAAGGTTCTTGGTGTTTTTTTCCTGTCATGTGCAAGATGTGGGCCTTGTAGAAACCGGGGCGTGTTGTTTTGTCTCCTTCCCAAAAGGCATCATACAGTGCAGTCTTGTCAAAGTCATCGATATCCGCGGGGTCGAAGTTCATAATCGCGTGACGGTCAACAACGTACTTTTCCCGTTCGTTTTCGTATTGCATCAATAGAAACACCTTTAGGCACCGTATGCGAACGAATCAACAACGTGGGTGGGCACCGGCGGAATAATGGCGTTGGCAAGGCTTGTCTGCACGGGCTGCAGCGTTCAACGTAGATGGCGCGATATTTGAGTTGCATAACTTCCTCGCGGTGCAAAAAATAACTATAATTAACAATTAAGAGTAGCGAGTTTAGAGATCGCCGTATGCATTGTAATAAATCCCGTACTGCACAGTTAAAGCCCCAAAAAGAATTATTTCATTTTTCGCATACGTGATAACCATACTGTTTCTGTTGTGTCAGCGCTTGTTCCGTTGTTCTCTTTTCTGTGTTTGTTTACACATAGGCGTGGTTACACATTGTGCTTTCTATGCCTTGAGGCGTCAAGATTGAGATGGCAGCGCGGGAACTACAGGTTTCTTTGCTTTCCTTGGCTTCGGGCAATGAGCGCGCGACCAGCGAAGCGTTACCGCCAATATCTGGAGCCTGGACAGCGATGCCGAGTTCCCAAACAGACCCTGCACACACAAGAACCACGAAGCGGGCAGGTGCTTCTCGGGAGCGGTAGTAGCTCGTACAACGATGGTGAGGGCCAGGCAGAGGCATCAAACGACGTCGACGGAGCAGTGGGTCAGTCGTTTCATGAAGATGGTGATAACCTTCTCTCGGGTGAAGAGAATGACAGCTCCGAGGTAGATGACAGTGACATTAAACGCTACTTTGAGATGTGCTCCAGCGAGAGGTTGCCAAACCAGACTATCACAAAAGCTCAGGCCCTTCTACTCATTCTAACATACGTTGTGCATGCTGGACTGTCTTGGTCTCAAGTGGAAGGCTTGCTGAAGCTCTTGAATACGTTATGTGGCGCAGAAGTCGTTCCGGACACAAAGTACCTATTTCGGAAACTGTGGCAGGACCGGCTAAAATCCGTGAACATGCATTTCTTCTGCCCTTCTTGTATGGGCTACCTTGGCTGAAAAACCACGATCTGTATGCCCCAAACGTTCACCTGTCACCAGTGCCGATGTCATATAGAATGCAGCCTCTCATCACCAAAGGGAACTCCTTCCTCATCTTTGACCTGAGACCATAAGCGTAGAAAACGGGGGGGCAGTGGGGCTCGTGCCCCCCCCTCCGGGCTGATCTATGGGGGGGCAGAGCCCCCCCCCCCCGGGCTGTGAGTTCAAGAAGCCTCCACCTTTCCTTTGCCAGCGGTTCCAGAGTTCTGAGGTTCCAGAGCCGGGAGCCCCCTCCGCCGTTGCCATGCGAGCAACCAGTGAAGGCAAGCGCCGCGTCTGTTAGTGACCTTGCATGCTCGCGCGACGCTGCCCTCCACCGCTGGACTCCTCCCGTCCCCTCCCGTGTGCCAGGCTCGCCCCCCCCCCCCCCCCCGGGAAAATTGGCGTGCTACGCCTATGCCTGAGACGACAGCTGTATGAAGTCATAGCTCGTCACACTCAGTGTCTGTACGATGCACTGACTAAACTTCGCTGAACAACGTATGGCATATACAGTGACATCACGGACGGACGCGTGTACAAAAGTATCAGGCATCGACTGCACATGAACTGGTGTGACTTTGTCCGGAAAATCTAGCTTGTGGCCCATTGAGATGCTTCTCAATGACTACCCTTTGATACACGCTTCCAATAAGTCATTGTTGGGCCCTGTGGTTTGCAAGGCATCACGCCCCTGCACACCTGTTCATGAAGACATTTGTTGAGGAATTTAACAAGATTGGTGCCATACCATGGCAGTATGCAGGACGAACAATTTATTCGCATGTGTATGCTGTATGTTGCTGTGTTGGTTCACCGGCAAGAGCGGCTTTATTAAACATGAAGCAATTCGATGGTTATTTTGAATGTCCTTGGTGTATGGAAGAGGGAACTGTTGTAGACGGTAGGTTCACTTTTTTTGCAACACTTTCTTGTGTGAAACAACCATGAAATATGTTCATCTCTGATGACATTACTGAGCAAGAAGCCTGTCATGAAGCAGCTGTGGAGAAGGAGACTCATTGGCAAGAATACTGCCATACACCATACTGCATTCAAATACCGCATCTATATGTATGATTACTAGGGCTCGGGGATCTAACACGTTTTTCCGACTTTCGTTTAAAACGTTTCCGTTTTAACGTTTTATACGCCGTTTATATTCACGTATAGTCTGGAAAACGTTTCCTTATGAAACGTTTAAGCGTTTTGTTAATGCGAAACGTTTCAACGTTTTGTGAATGTGAAACGTGTAAACTGACGCGAATTCCCACAAAGAGCCGTACACCTCCCGTTATGAACAAATTGGGATGGAGAAAATGATAACACCCAGAATTGTAATTCTGCCGGACGATGTCGATAAGATAAAGCTCCGTTCTTGGAGTGTCAGCGATCCCAATGGCATGAGTACACGCGGAGCGGAGTTCGGTGTACGCTCCGAACGGGGTCATGGCAACGCTATTAACCACTAAAAAACGGAATAAAATGGGTCCTGCGCTGTGACTGTTCTTTATTAACAATGAGACGGTCACAAATGAGCGTGACAAAGTAACATGCCACTTTAACGATACCCTGCACTGTCTTTCGAGGAAAGTAAGCTGTAGTGTTTAGAGGAGGAAAGAAAACGTCTATATATGTATACGTGCCTCTGTACGTTTATGCGAACGAAAACGTTTAAACGTATCATGGGAAAACGTTTAAATACGTATACGGTGCTGTTGAACGTATATCTAACAGAACACATTTAAACGTGTTTGTTGTGGCAGCTGACGGAAACTGCGTAATATCTAAAGCATCTTACACAACAACACTGCAGCATCAGTTAACATTTGTCACCGTCACACGTCCAATTTCCCACGAAGTGATCGATGCATTTTTCAGTGTCTTAATATGTATTTTCCATTTGGGAAAGGGGTCGTAACATAGCATGCAGATGAGACCGTGTTTGTGTTTGTCTGTTATCATCCTCTACCTCGTCTCGGGTTTTCAAGTCATGGATAGCATGTAGTTTGAAGTTTTTTGGTTATTTTGTAATAAACATGTGCACCTCTCATTCAGATGTTCTGCGTTATATTCCATCCGAAAACCCTGCTCCAGCACGTACCAACAGAAGCTTGCAAGACGGCATGCAGGAAGCATTTCGGCAAGGTTAGCCCTCTCATGGTGTGAAAGGTCCATCACCACTGATCCAGCTGCCAGGGTTTAATCTTGTGTGGTGCATACCGCCTGATCTGATGCACTGCGTGCTCGAAGGAGTAACACGGCAGCTAACGGACAGATGGCTATCTGCTGCTGGACAGCCGTACTACATTGGGGGAAACATACGTGAGCTGGACATCAACATTATGAAAATGAAGCCCCCAATTTCATTTTGCCGGCTTCCACGACGGCTCAGTGACCAAGCCCATTGGAAGGCAACCGAGTGGCTTTATTGGCTAATGTTCTACTCGCTGCCATGCCTGACAGGTGTGCTGGCCCCGGCGTACCTGAGTCACTTTGCTATGCTGTGCCAGGCAGTGTTTGCTCTTCTGAAAGCTACTGTAAGTGATGCAGACGTGGAGGAGGCAGAAAAGCTCCTGTCATCCTTTGTTACCAGAACCCACAGATTATATGGACCCACTGCAGCAACATTCAACGTGCACCAACTGCTACATCTTGCAAAGAGCGTAGAAATTATGGGCCCATTGTGGGTACGTCGACGTTCCCATCCGAAAATGGCAATGGTGAACTTGTAAGGTTTGTGAAAGCTGCACAAGGTGTCCTCGTACAGATTACTGAGCGCCGCATAATGAGATCTTATCTTAGAACAGCAGCGAAGTCTGTTGAACTGTCGCCATCCCTGCAGTCGTGAAAAAACTGCATTACCAATGCACAGCACGCTGTGGAAAGAGACCGTGTACTTGGTGCCCCGTTGTTGTCTATGGAAGTAACTGATTCTGTCCAGCAGCTGTTCATTGTGAAATATGGGATCCTCCCAAACATGACACAGTATTCCCGGCTCACAATCAACAACGTAAAGATTCACACAACCTCATACGCTCGTGCGACAAAAACCTGTTCTTCGTG
Organism: Ornithodoros turicata; assembly: GCF_037126465.1. Lineage (NCBI taxonomy): Eukaryota > Metazoa > Arthropoda > Arachnida > Ixodida > Argasidae > Ornithodoros > Ornithodoros turicata. The sequence goes on from NW_026999410.1 coordinate 617,637, forward strand.
TGGGAAGATGAGAGATGGTACGTATTGTTTGGTTTCTGCCATTTACTCAGCGTTGCTGGGCACTCGGCAGATAGTTATAATCTGTGAGGAGCTGATTACATCGAGTTCTGCATTGCCACATGTGACATATGTGCACAAATGTTATCGTCCGCCTCCTTGCAGAAACATTAATCTTTATTCAAAAGATTATGTGCTCGCTCAATGTGTCTTTCTTGAGGGCCCAGGCACATCTCATGTTTGTAACATTCCTAACACCTACGGAATTGACTGACTTGTTTTAGTGCGTTCGTCATGGTGCTGCTATGTTTGCATACAATGCGCTTCGCATCACAGATTTACCTGTGTCAGCTTTTCCTTCTGTCGACTAACGTAAACATAATCTAATTCCTTTCCTGTTGAAATGCAAGTTTATGTACACTCACATCGGGCATTCTGTTGTTGCAGGCTGCCATGTTTGTTTTTGCGATGTGCAAAGTTGTATTGTTTCAGCACTACTGGGTTACCGTTTTGTATTTCATGCCAATACAATTGCTTGTGTTTCAAGTTTGTCTTCTGTGATGCATAAGTCCGCATTGTTCAGCTATCTAGGTGTGCCTTTCATTCTGTTCTTCTGAGAATATTTGTTCTACACAGCAATGTTTCTCTTCCCGTTTCTTTTACAGTTGTTACAATTTGCTGTGTTAGCCATATATGCGGCGTATGATCAAGTTAGGCTCTCCCTGTCGACGTGACAAAATTTTATCATATGATCACGATTTTTCTCTTCTTAAATGAAATTACTTGTTGCAACAACACAGCTCTGTTTAGTAACTACAACAAGTCTCATATTATAGAAACCTTCTTGTAACATCATCGTGCTGTATTGTTAGACCTGCCGTTTAGATGCATTCCTACCAGTTTAACTTAATTCAAGAACAACAATGGAGAGTCTCCAAATCGTCTTCAAGAGGTACTTTCATTGTGTAAGTCTGTCCTCCTTATTCTGTATGCATGGATGTATGTATATGCATGTATACTATATGCATGACATCCAAAGAAACCAAGGCTGCACATCATCCTGTCAGTTACCTGTATCTTTAAAAATGTCTATAAATAACAATAATGGAATGTACTGGCTGTCTACTGTTGACCTTAAAAATGTCGCAACCACAAGGCAATAGTGTGGGTAAAGATTGTGTTGATGACGCACAAGCTATGTAAACGTCTGTTCCCTGGTAAGATTCCTGGTCGTCACAACTCTTGTCATTATCGCCCAACAGATGCAGTGACACTAAACGTGTGTGTTTGTTCAACAAAACGTTTTGCCGTGCTGCATGGGTGTTTGTTGACATGCCGTTTCAACCACGGTGGGTTGACTGTCGTAAACGGCTGCCGCTATTCCAAATTCAACAGTTTACATGGATGATACCTCCGAAAACGGCAAAAGCGGAACAAAATGCATGGCGCATAATCGGCGGCATATGTGGCATGTGAAAAGAGGCGTAGTCCGAGTCACGATTTGTTCCGTACTTTTAACACAAGGGAAACAAAACTCTGCTGATTTGTCATCTATTTGAGGTACTACTTTAGTATATAAGGTAAATGCATCGGTCATTCTTCCTTCGAGATGAGAGACAAAGAAGTACAATTTTCCCAAGGAAATATCTCTAGCGCTCTGCAGCGCGGCTTGAATAGGTTGCGACTCTGGCCAGCGGACGGTCCTTGTTGTTCACGCCCGTCGTACTGAATGCCACGTTATATACGAGCAGAATTTAATGCAGCCTATGACCACGGGCATTCCGGGATGCGGCTAAAGCAACCACAGTGCAAAGACTTGACCGAAATTACACTTTTAGCAACTCTTCTTCACTCCCACTTCGGCCGCTCCCTGCTACGTGTCGTGCTGTTGGCCTGGTGGTACAACGCACCACTCTTTGTGCAGGGAAGGTTCGGGGTAAAGTGAACGTTTGAATCCTAGATCGGTGATTTTTTTTTTTTCATTTCATAGTTGCGCTGTAGATCTAGCAAAACACTGCGACAGAACACTATGCATCCCCGTTGATCACAAAAGAATTTCCGCGCGTTGTATGAGAGTCGAATTCATGTTTCGTCGCCCTCACGTTGTGCAACAATTAAGATCCCCTCTTGATCACAACAGGACTGCGTGTTGTACTAAATGAATTTATGTTGCGCCGGAGTTCATATTACAACACGAACGCCACAACACCCACGCGTGTTGTACGTCACGCAGTAGGCATTTCTGTGCTACAACAGAGTGCTTGTACAAGAAGAGTCGACGATAGAACCGCCTGTTGCTGCTACAGAACAGCGTGGAAAACGTCAGTAATTTCTGTTGCGACAAGAGAGCTGCTCTTGTACAACAAGAGTTCACGACAGAAGCGCGTGTCGTACGACAGGAATTCCTGTCGTTTTTTTTTTTTTTTTTTTACTGTGTTATGTTTTTTTTTTTTTTATAATTGTATTTGGCCTTTGCATAATGTGGCGTCATACCCTCATGGTAGTGGATACAGCTATGTTATGATTTTGTGCACGTTTTGTTCTTATGGAAAGTTTCTTTTTTGTGTGGGAAGCATGCATGTCTGTTCAGTATACAGCTTCATGTGAGCTGTATTTCAGAACACCGCATCAGCTGAGCTGGCGTATTATATCTTCATGCATTAAACATCTCTGTCTTTTTCCAGCTCCTTGCCTTTGGAATGGAAGCGCAGCTAGCGTGTGCCAACACCCATGCATGGGAGGAGCGAGCTGGAGCCATGGTTTCGTTGCTGTTGACCTTTGCACTCGCTTTGAAGAACTTTGATGCATATGTAATCCTCACCTCATCACCCTTCTACTCAAGCTGTTAAGATAATTATTCGGTACACCAGAACCATGTGAATGCCTGCTGCTCACCAGTGGTACACCTTCTGCTGTGGTTATTTGTGAAGTTGTTTGCTGGTCAGAATGCAGTGGTTCTGTGTTGAAGGTATGACACTGCACAATCTCAGTTTACTGTATAAATTACAGGTGTGTAACTTCAGAATATTTAGTGGCCATTGTAATTTGCCCATCGCATTAGGTGCCCTGGTCAGTGCTATATTCCGCCTCCTGCCACCACTGCTAAGAGAGAAGACAGATGGAGTCATCAAGAAGTTGGTAAGCAGTGTTCTTTGTGCTGTAGAGTCTATTTTGTTGAGTAGGAGTAGGTGGGTCTCCAAGATATGTGGAATATTTATACACCTATCTGAGCCATTGCGCAATCTGTGTCATAATGAACATGAAGGCGCACACAAAGATTATGCGCAAACATGCATACATTAGATTAATATAGAGGGTTTTTACTGAATACAGACACGTATTTATTTGCAGATAAAGATACAGTTAAAATTATTTATTCTAGATAGATTCTATCACTGCCCCTAGGTTACTGGCACTGGACCCTACAACTGGAGCTGTACGATATCGGAGTTAGCCAATTAGCTAAATGTTTGAATTATTCATAAGTAGCTAATGTTGGGCTAGAGTTGGAGCGCCCAACTGGGCTCACTGCAGTTAACATGCCCTTTGGGATGTAACAAGCTTGTTTGTGCGACAGTACACATTTATGTTTTAATATTCAGCGCACTACAGGGTGTTGCGGGACTTTCGGTAATTACCAGTACTGGAAACTTTTGCCACCATAGTGGAAGGCTTTGGTCAATTTTTAATTGCAGGAAATTTATTTTTAGTCAAGTGAACTTCGAAAATTGCCACACGAGCCTCACTTTCTTTTTTACAGAAATACGAAGTCCTCCACGGATAAGCGTCCAACAGACCCAACAAAAACTATGCACAGTATCGCAACTCAAAATCGTCAAAAACAACTAAAAATTACGCTTCAGCTACGCCTGCTTGATTTTTGCGAAGAAGCGTGCGTGTAATGTTGGTCTCCAGGAGGAAGTGCCCCACCTTCATTTGTTGTGCGTTTTTTGTGATAAGACTTCGTTTGGATTCTTTGTGATAAGACAGTTGTCCCCAGCATCAAGGTCCATGCGGGAGAAAGAAAGGTAAAGAAGAGGGGGTCACTTACTCCTCTCCCCGCATCTTCCATGCGCTTTTCTTTGCGACAATTGAACAGGCGGGGATAAAGCCGAAGTTTTTTTTTCTATTTCTGTTGCGATACTGTCGTACAAATAAAAACAGTGAGATTGGCTTGGCAATTCTCAAAGTTCAATTGAAAGTTCAAAGTTTCCCACAACTAAACATTTTTCAAAGCCTTCCTGAATGGTGGCAGAGGTTTCCAGAAGGTAATTTCCGAAATTAGCACAATCATCCGGCGACTACGTCGCTGCGGCGGGCTGCAGCCCAGTGATCTGATTGCTCCACCAATTGCGCCATACAGCCAATCCTACTACAGCCTACTACATTGTCGCACAATATCAGGAATCCGCGCAAGACCTGCCCAAACATCCACTTGCGCTGTTAAAAGCGAAGGGAAGCCTCCAGCTGAGGCCCACTGCTTGTTTAGCGCGTACCTATCACCAGGTAGTGCTACTTTAGGTAGCGTAAGTCATCGCGGGACAGAAGTCGCGTGTCCTATTTGTACAGTTTCGCTTCTGTTTTGCAGACGGTAGTCCGGTATCCTGCCGGTAGGAAACCCTTTCCTGGCACTTGTTGTTTAAAGGGAAAAACTGCGTAGGAGCTTGTCTCCTACCTGTTTGGGCCAGGCAATAGTAAACTGATAGATATAAGATCACCATCACCCTTTCTTTCATTTTTGATGTCATTGCTGTTTGCGTGCTGTGTTTCCACAACTTATCGCAGATGTCACATGGCGTCTCTAACGCGATAACGCAAAAGATTTGCGAGAACGCTCGTAATAGGCGATCAATTAATTGGTGTTGTGATACGAGAAGCTTGAAATAAAAATTGGTCATGTTCAGCCTATGTGATTCTAGCACTACGTGAAAGCACACTGCACAAATTGAATGCGAAAATAACTAAAGAAGATGTCATAGTGTGTAAAGCACACATAGTACTTTTTCATCAGTAAGCTAGCTTTGGCATTTTCTTTGACTGTTTCGTTTATATTTGGCATTGTGGCTGCAGCATATCGGCAGAAAATGACTAATGAGAAACTATTGGGAGTTATCTATATTCTATTGTTTACTGTACTCCACCTGGAATTTTCGAATTTTGACACCGCTCTGCCACTGTTACGAACACTGGGCTAATTTTTGTCATTACAGGTAACCTACTTCAACTGAGTCCAGTACATGACAATCGCTACAAGGAGATGGGCTTCGGGTTCGATGACCACATGTACGTCTCTCTTTAGAAAGTACAAATTAAGTATATAGTGTGCGCGTGATGATGTAGCATATTGCTCAAAAACACCGTTTTTTTGCTTGAAAATGGTTTCTCTTTTTTTTTTTTTTTTGCTGCTGCAGAATTTTTTTTAAAATGGCTTGGGTCAATCACATCACTGCAGTGCTGATGAGAAACATCCTCATTTTACCGTATTTCATTCATATACCAACAGCAAATACCAACTCAATTTTAACCCCTGAATTCTCGTATGCATCCGCGGAAGAGATAGAACTTATGAAATTATATTATTATCTGATAATGTGGTATTGTTTTCGTGGCACTCTTCATAATTTCACTCTTAAAATACTTTACTTGCAGAAGCCGGGAGAGGCCCATGTGTATCCTACCATCATCCATCACACAACAGATGACCTGCAAATTTCTGCATCATTCTCTGTTTTGACCGAAGGGTTCGTGGTCCGGCATCGTGCATCGGCATTGCTGGTCGCTACTTTCTTTACCATTAACGTTTTGTACAATCCTGGAGCTTAACTAATTAACTGTTACATTAACGGTGGAATAACTGTTGGGAGCTTATACAATATTGAAGCTTTGCACAAATCTCATAATGTACATCGATTAAGTACTACTAGTTGCCATAACTAGTTGCTGTGCTTCATTAATTTCCATGTAATGCTCCATCGTAGGGGGGTTTGCCTCGGAAAGCCTGCCCCTATTCAGTATTTTGCGTGCTACAGCTGTGTGACAAACGCCTCTGAGGTGGCAAGGACACATCACCTATTCTTGTTATCGGGGGGGGGGGGGGGACTGGGAATTAATTTGGAATAGCAGCAAAACGTTACTGGAATGTATGAAACAGCATACAGGAACATTCTGAAGACAGCGCGTAAGTGTTACTAGCAAACTTCTTATACAGTAACAATGACAGCATCAACGGAAAGTATGCAAGTGTTACTTGAATTCTGCGGCGGCATCATCAGCAAGACGTTCGTGCTGTTGCCAGAAACCTTTTCCATTCCATTTTGCGCATTTTTTAGGCAGCTTTTTATATCGAATCACGTTGCAATTGTTCTCTCTCGTAATGAGAATTCGTTTTCTGTCAGTTCGGAAACCCACAGGTACCATTTCCGTATCTGCAGTGCAGGAACTATCAGACTGGTGGGTTTTTCAAGGCACCACCTTGTACATGACATTTTGTGACAAAATGATGACAAAACAACAGTGATGGCCAGTAGTTAACTACATGTAGTTAAACTACTAGTTAAACTACCTGATTGTAGTTAAAAAGTAGTTATCAACTACTTGCAGAAATGTAGTGGCAACTACTAGTTAAACTACTATTTTAAGTAGTTAACTACAGTAGTTAGGTTACTGAAGGCGCCAACTACTTCCGATTTTGCCGCAAGCTTTACGGCACGATTGTGCTTCCGACTTTTGCCTTGAGCTACTTGTTTGATGAGAACGGAGGCGCAGAGCAATTGTGTCGTGCATGTGTACTAAATCTTCACTTTTAATTAGAGGTGTGCGAATATTGAAAATTTCGAATACGAATCGAATACGAATATCTACAAAATTGTCCTTCGAATATCGAATCGAATTTCGAATATCACGTCATAGGATAACAGCTTCTAAGAGTTAAGTTAAGTAAGCTCCGAAAACAAGCATCGTCACAGTTGTGTTCTGCTGATCCTTAGAAAAAAGTGCTAATGAGGAATATGTATTAATGTATTGGCTTAGCCTAGGGCATACATGCTTATATCCACATGTACGGTAAAATTATTTTTACAGTGAAACAGTGTGCTGTTCTCATGAGGCAAGCTGAAAACCGCAAGAAAAAACTTTCATTTCAAAAATCTTTCATGACCAGAGAACACCTGTGTTGGCATTGTAACTTGCTGGTGAAACAGATAGAATGGAAGTAAAGAGCAATGACATGTTCATAGTGGGATGATTTAGTGATGAGCACCTCAGAAGGAAAATGATGGTGGCAAGTGGTCTCTTCTTGCATTGACAATGCCTTCCGCATTTGTCGTTAAGGCGGGAAACTAAAGGCGTAAAGGCGGGTTGCACTGCGGGTTGCACGTCACGCGTGAGACCATCGTTACTGACGGTAATACATAGTTTCGAACGGCCTCATGCATTATAGCGCAGTAAAACTGCGATCCTCGATTATATTGTATGGCTGTATCACGCGTGATTGTTTCCGCGACGTTCGTGTTCAGCGCTCCTTCCATTTCACGGTGGAAATCTGCGCGCGGGCCTCAAACTTTGTCGCGCCGACGGCGACGCGCGTGAGTCGCGAGCAAAATCGCTTCATGAAGGTCGGGTCGGGTTAAGGCTATATATGCGTCTTGCTATCATCTGTAACAACAGTTAGCGCAGTTTCAAATGACTGCAGCGTTACTGCATGTCGTCCTAGTTGGCGCTTTCATACGGTCGCAGAGCGCCGGAGTTGGCGAAACTATGTCGAAATATCAACACGTCCCACTCCTCGATTATCGCCGTCATCGCACGCGACCATGATTCTATCACATGTCGCTGACAACCACAAATCGAAACCGAAAAAGACGTATTCGAGACGCAAGTTTTGGCTGTGCATGCAATGGGACGCTGAACAGCGGTGTTCAGCCCAACGTCAACATAATTTCGATATTTAACCGTAATTTCACCGAACTGTAGGCCTCATACGAATGTTCAGAGTTCGCTAGCAATCCACTAAAGCCGCGACAGTGCTGACGATGTATGAAACGTACCGCCATAGGCGCCGGCTGCGGGGGGGGGGGGGGGCTTGGGGGCCTGGTCCCCCCCGGAACTTTTCCTAGGAGGGGCCAGGCCCCCTCCGGAAAGTCTAACCAGCTGACACTCAAGATGAAAGTTTCGAGGGATATCCTAAGAATCGATCGCGTGTTGCACGCGATTGATGATGAACATCTTCAAAGGTTCGTCTCATAACGTCACAACACGGATTTCCTGATACCTTGCCCGACCTCTCTGTAAAAGGGGGGGGGGGCTTTGTGCCCCGGCCCCCTCCGGCAGATTGAAAACTCTCCGCCTATGCGTACCGCGGTCTCGGGTTTCGGTGGGGCGGACTCTAAAATGGCGTCCGCACACAGCTGCGTACTAGTTTCGGTTTCGGTTACCGAACGTATAGCGACGCATTCATAAACGAGCGCGTCGCTTTGCAGCTGTTCTACTATGCATGTTCGTCGCCGCAACGTACAAATTCCAGTGCGCAGCCCGCAACAGCTTCGGAATAAGCTGCTGTGATATGCGAAAAAAAATCGAATATTCAGACTTTTACGAATATTCAAATAATATATATATAAATAATAATATTCGAATATAACAAATTTTCGAATACGAATATGAATCGAATATCGCAAATATTCTATTCGTATTCGAAATTTCGAATATTCGCACAACTCTACTTTTAATGCTTGTCTAGTGAAGCCTCATATGCTGCGAAATAATTCTGCAACTTAGTTTATCGCGTAGGCACAGAAAGAATCCCACCGCAAGCTTTGTATTTGACGATCGTAGCAATGGTTTGAGCCAAAGTTTATTATTGCATGTGATTCATATTTAGGTGTCCAAGAACACTGCAAGGGATTGGTGTTGGTGGACAGCGTTAAGTAGTTATAGATGTAGTTAAACTACATTGCAGTAGTTAAAAAAAGTAGTTTTAACTACTCCCCTGAAAAGTAGTTGAATTACTAGTTAAACTACTCAATCACAAAGTAGTTAGTAGTTATAGTTAAACTACTGTAGAAGTAGTTAGTGGCCATCACTGCAAAACAATAACAAAAACATTCATCCTGGTCAAAAATTTAATAATCCAGTTGTTCACTCAAACTCGAGGAAACTGGTTTTAAGAAGTATAGGACAGTCAATAGCCACTCCGCTCCGCAAGTGCTAGTTCTTAATCGATGTGGATCATCAGATTTGTGCACGGCTGTGAACAACGTCAAAGTTGAGCGGGTGGTTCAGGTATTTAAATTTAAAGAGCAATGGGTGCGTAACCTAGTCAATGCAGCCTATTGCTGGTATCTTGTCTCAAAGGAGTTCGAATTGTCAAAGCAATAAAAATCTCTCATTTTAAGCCTATAGTCTGGAATCATTCAGTACCTTGTCAAAAATGTAGAATACCGTTTGCAACAAATTATGTCTTTCTGCTGTATGTTCTAACTGCCAGTACACCTTGATGTAAGTGACCAAACGGAATTCATACTTGTACGTTCTGGTCAAGAACTGGTGTATTGTGCGAGTACTGCACGAAAACAGAATTTGTTGCAACGGTGCCTCGTTTTGGCGCATTCTTTGTGTGGGGGTGGAAGGACCCCCCCCCCCAGTCCCGAGGCTATCAAGTGACTGGGGACAAGACATGGGGTCACTTGATCCCGGTAGGAGTCAAAACAGATCCATACCAGTGGGAGTCAAATGACTCCTCTTGATGGCATCAAATGACCTTCCTGCCTTGATGGTGTCATAGTGACTCCAGGAAGGGGGTTATATATGTGGCAGGGTTTGACTCCTCCAAGGGGAGTCACGCTGGCTCCCTTATTTTTTAGAGTGTATACTCATTACAACAGGTTTCTTCGGACGCGTCTGTCCTCATTAGCTATCCCGGGTATTCACAAGACAACAGCGAGTCGACTGACTCTGTGGATTAAAAAGTTCCAGCAATACCTCATATACTCCCAGAAATGCTATGCATGTCGCAACGAAGTTTGTTCCTTTGCAAGGCAGGGTGATATGAAGACTGTACAACAAGCTAAAGCTAACTACCCTAGACTTGCTAAGCAAAATACGCTAGAAAGTGTCAACAACTTTTTGCGCACACACATGTGTACACAAGAGGAAGTGCCTGCACTGGTTTGAGCAACGTTAAAGCTTAACTACCCCACACAACCATTGCCCGGGGACAGCCGACAAGGGCCCGGGCATCGGCAGCCTAGTCTGAACATCCATCCATCGCCTACGGGACGCGTTAGTTGGGATGCTCCAATGGGCTTCGTCGTAGTTCCATCTTGTTCTGCGGCACCTGTATTTTGTCAGCACAAAACATTGTCAAAGAAAATCTGCAAACCCCACAGATAAGCTGCTTGAAAGAAAGGCGTTATCAGATGCTGTAGCTGGGGAACCGAAAATGAAGATGCCGCAAGAGGAAAACCAACACATTGCAGAAATACAGACAAAACACGAAAACATTCCCTGTGTCAGAAGCGGATTAAAGGTCAGCTACGCCGATTTCCCGATGTGTTGAAACGGTTGTGATATTCAGAACGAGCACATCCAACTGCCCCCGAAACGCACCTTCGTTTCTCAATTTTGTCTTCATGATGAAAGATGAAAGTCTTGAAGACTTTCATCTTTCATCGTTGATTTCTTAGGCAATTTGAGGCTTTGTTTGTATCTGTCCCTTCTATGTTGTTCCAGCCTCAGAACATCAGTTTATCTTTTGTCTTGATATTACGAAAATTGAAACGGTTGTGATATTCAGAACGAGCACATCCAACTGCCCCCGAAACGCACCTTCGTTTCTCAATTTTGTCTTCATGATGAAAGATGAAAGTCTTGAAGACTTTCATCTTTCATCGTTGATTTCTTAGGCAATTTGAGGCTTTGTTTGTATCTGTCCCTTCTATGTTGTTCCAGCCTCAGAACATCAGTTTATCTTTTGTCTTCATATTACGAAAATTAATTCATCAAAGAAACCAAAACAAGCCATGGGCGCAGCCATTTTTGTGACGTAGATGGGATAAACCTGCTCCATCTACGTAGATAGAGAATTGTGCGTCTGATTGGATGAAAGCTGAGGCTTTCTCTGACTTCCCTGGCGTCTTCTCCCGTTTGCGAGGAAATCCAGTTATGGCCGCTGGCTACGATGAGTGTTTCGTCCGAGGTAATCCCGAGAACTATTGAACGATGGAAACAGCAACCGCGAACTCACCTCAACATCATTTTCGGCGTGAAATTGTGATTATGTGCTCGAGAACTTCGCAGTTCAACCGTTCACCTGCCATTCACGTCAACCCGTTTGCTGCTTTTACTACAAGTGCAGCAATGGGAGCGATTGAGCAACAACGTGAGACTCTGGTGACTGTTTGAGCATATACCTACACAGGACTGGTCTTCAAAGAAAGCTGGCCGTATTTCTGCCCATGCACATCGTGCGATTGCCAGGCTTGTTACACGAGATACATATATTGTGCAGCATCATAGCGCGACTGCAATGATTATCTCCACGTAACATTATCTCTACGTAGGAATGTATCGTGACCACTCGAACTGCATTCGTTGAACCATTCGTCGGTTATATGAAAGTGCTCATTAGAGTTGCTCCGCACAAAAAGTGTTGGATGTAGTTTTGTAGTGTGTTGTTTATCTCGTAGAGCGCATCGCGGCATGTAGGTCGAGAGCCGTTATACGTATTTTTTACATGTTTACTTGAGTGTGCGCATTGTTCTGTACCACACAGGCCATATTTCATTCATAATAGTTTCGCAAATAAACACGTACGGGTCGATCTCATATTGCTTTTGAGTTAGGCATAATGTCTTCAGATCAGGGTATGTGTATCCTGTTTGCTGGGCCCAACAGATGTTATTAAGGGTAGTGCAACATTTCCCACTTCTTGAACCATGCTAACATTGCCAGAATAAGGAACATTACACTGTGCTGTGTATTCCACACTCAGTTGTCTCGAGACGTAAACCCCCAATTATTATATTGGGTACTCTACATGTTCAACCAGTCAGCACTTCCCATATCCTATTTTTTTAAACATGTGCTTAAAATTGCACAACTGCCACTCAAGTAACTTTGCCACCAAATTAGTCAGTGACAAAAGGTATATGTACTTTATCACAAATTTAATAACCTTGGTGGAAATGGTTGATGGTGTCCTCTGCCTTATACGGTGCACTACATAGCAAAATACACAATAGTCCAAATGTTTTCCTTGTCCACAAATGCCCTGTCAAAGCTGAAAGACTCTTATCAAAATGGGGAAGCGGGCTTGCTTGTCCAGAGAAACAAATGTGAAACTGCAGTGCTCAACGTAAATAACTGCATGCTCAGCAACTAAGGCTGGTGACGCCGAAGACCTAATATTTCTAGGTTAAAAGGAACAAAGGAGAAAAGACCACTGCAGCGTATTAATGTTGTTTCAAAAGTATAACACCACAAAGTTTGTGAGAGTCAGTTGGTGTATTTAGTTATGTTGGCCACCTCCTGCACCAATTTTTAATAAGATTCAAATGCGTTGCTACCAACCAGGACCTAAGCCTGACCTATGGTCTAATAATAATAATAGTATTTATCTATGACCTATATGGACCTCCACCACTAGTTTGGTCTAGGTTTCACACGTGGCTTCTAGTGAAATTCGAAGCTGCTCTGTAGAGCTGACACGAGACTTGCAGAGTAGAGAATTTTTTATTTATATTTTCCAAAGAACATGTAAAAAACAATGTGCTGTACCAACCGTATTCAAAGAAATACAAATATACTTTGTTTTAGCTATGTGCATATTAGCAGATTGCAGGCGACCGATAACACACAATGGGTGTCAAGGGTGAGAACACAAGAATACTACCACTGCAGGCACTGTCCTGAAATTCTAAGTCATCATTTGTCAGAAAGCAATGACCACGCACAGCCTAAGGATCATATTGAGCTCCTTCCATTATTCTTTTTATTGACAGCATGTTGGCTGCCATCCAGTCCATGAAAGTGACCCTTATCGTTGAAAGCACGGTTCAACAGCAAGCGAGCTGGTGATAGTGTCCATAATAGCGAGACCTGAAGAGGAGATACAAGAAGGGACATAAACACGCTATGTTGAGACATTGTGTATGTCCCTTCCTATCCCTCATCTCAGGGTTTTTCGCTATGGACCTTCATGATGTTTCCTTCGGCAAACTTTATATATTTTTATGTAGAATTGTGAAGGTACAGCCAGGCGCTGTTAGCAAATCACACAGTACTTTGCTTGAATCAAGAATCCATAGAAGGTACACAGTCATCTTCAGCATTGCACACATCTATGGGACATGTTAATCACTTTGGAATGTCACAGACATGTCATGGAGGCCGGCACATGATTAGTGGTGCTGAACAGACAACTATTTGTCATAGTTTAGGCATAAAAAGCAGTTTTGTCAGCTGCATGTTCAGACAGATGTATCTCTACATACTTTGCCATGACACAAATATATGAAGCAACAAATGTACCCTCTACTTTATTATGGTTATTAGTCAACACTGCCAAGAATATATGAACACAGTCTTGTACCACGTACACTCTTCAAAATGACCTTCACACACGACACATTGTAGGTCAACGAAACTCCAGAATGATGTACTCTCCCTCCCCATTGGCTGAAAACATTTTTCTACAACCTTGCATAAGGGGAAGTTAGTACAAGAAACGCACACATTATTTTTTGAGCAAATCAGTATTCAGAGGGTTACCATACTGTGGTAGGCCTGCAGTGCATTACGTGGTACAGCACACACTGTAAAAAATTTTACCGTAGAACATGTCCCCCATTCTAAGGAAAGTCTTCTCCAGTTCTTCAAACTGCCATTTCCCATAGTGCTTTATGGTATGACACAGTATTTCTAAATCTTTACTGTAGTTTACTGGTTGTAGCAGAAAAAAGACACCACTGTTTCCGATCACAGGACGCAAGCCATAGGTGCTATACGGAAACAGTACATGCTGCTCTCTAGCAGTTGTTCGTGTTTGGACATTGTATGGTGCACGCAGGGTAAATTCCATGGTTAAAGGTCAGCTACGCCGATTTCCCGATGTGTTGAAACGGTTGTGATATTCAGAACGAGCACATCCAACTGCCCCCGAAACGCACCTTCGTTTCTCAATTTTGTCTTCCTATTACGAAAATTAATTCATCAAAGAAACCAAAACAAGCCATGGGCGCAGCCATTTTTGTGACGTAGATGGGATAAACCTGCTCCATCTACGTAGATAGAGAATCGTGCGTCTGATTGGATGAAAGCTGAGGCTTTCTCTGACTTCCCTGGCGTCTTCTCCCGTTTGCGAGGAAATCCAGTTATGGCCGCCGGCTACGATGAGCGTTTCGTCCGAGGTAATCCCGAGAACTATTGAGCGATGGAAACAACAACCGCGAACTCACCTCAACATCATTTTCGGCGTGAAATTGTGATTCTGTGCTCGAGAACTTCGCAGTTCAACCGTTCAGCTGCCATTCACGTCAACCCGTTTGCTGCTGTTACTACAAGTGCAGGAATGGGAGCGATTGAGCAACAACGTGAGACTTGGTGATCGTTTGAGCATATACCTGCAGAGGACTGGTCTTCAAAGAAAGAAGGCCGTATTTCTGCCCATGCACATCGTGCGATTGCCAGACTTGTTACACGAGATACATATATTGTGCAGCATCATAGTGCGACTGCAATGAACGACGTGGGAATGTATCGTGACCACTCGAACTGCATTCGTTGAACCATTCGTCGGTTATATGAAAGTGCTCATTAGAGTTGCCCCGCACAAAAAGTTTTGGATGTAGTTTTGTAGTGTGTTGTTTATCTCGTAGAGCGCATCGCGGCATGTAGGTCAAGAACCCTTATACGTATTTTTTGCATGTTTACTTGAGTGCGCGCATTGTTCTATACCACACAGGCCATATTTCATTCATAATAGTTTCGCAAATAAACACGTACGGGTCGATCTCGTATTGCTTTTGAGTTAGGCATAGTGTCTTCAGATCAGGGTATGTGTATCCTGTTTGCTGGGCCCAACAGATGTTATTAAGGGTAGTGCAACATTTCCCACTTCTTGAACCATGCTAACATTGCCAGAATAAGGAACATTACACTGTGCTGTGTATTCCACACTCAGTTGTCTCGCGACGTAAACCCCCAATTATTATATTGGGTACTCCACATGTTCAACCAGTCAGCACTTCCCATATCCTATTTTTTTTAAGCCACTGCCACTCAAGTAACTTTGCCACCAAATTAGTCAGTGACAAAAGGTATATGTACTTTATCACAAATTTAATAACCTTGGTGGAAATGGTTGATGGTGTCCTCTGCCTTGTACGGTGCACTTCATAGCAAAATACACAATAGTCCAAATGTTTTCCTTGTCCACAAATGCCCTGTCAAAGCTGAAAGACTCTTATCAAAGGGGAAGCAGACTTGCTTGTCCAGAGAAACAAATATGAAACTGCAGTGCTCAATGTAAATAACTGCATGCTCAGCAACTAAGGCTGGTGATGCCGAAGACCTAATATTTCTAGGTTAAAAGGAACAAAGGAGAAAAGACCACTGCAGCATATTAATGTTGTTTCAAAAGTATAACACCACAAAATTTGTGAGAGTCAGTTGGTGTATTTAGTTATGTTGGTCACCTCCTGCACCAATTTTTAATAAGATTCAAATGCGTTGCTACCAACCAGGACCTAAGCCTGACCTACGATCTAATAATAATAATAGTATCTATCTATGACCTATATGGACCTTCACCACTAGTTTGGTCTAGGTTTCACACGTGGCTTCTAGTGAAATTCGAAGCTGCTCTGTAGAGCTGACAGGAGACTTGCAGAGTAGAGAATTTTTTATTTATATTTTCCAAAGAACATGTAAAAAACAATGTGCTGTACCAACTGTATTCAAAGAAATACAAATATACTTTGTTTTAGCTATGTGCATATTAGCAGATTACAGGTGACCGATGACACACAATGGGCGTCAAGGGTGAGAACACAAGAATACTACCACTGCAGGCACTGTCCTGAAATTCTAAGTCACCATTTGTCAGAAAGCAATGACCACGCACAGCCTAAGGATCATATTGAGCTCCTTCCATTATTCTGGTTGTAGCAGAAAAAAGACACCACTGTTTCCGATCACAGGACGCAAGCCATAAGTGCTATACGGAAACAGTACATGCTGCTCTCTAGCAGTTGTTCGTGTTTGGACATGGTATGGTGCATGCAGGGTAAATTCCATGGTTAAAATATCCAAACGTGAACAACTGTTAGATTACATGATGTAGAATGCTCTATAGTACAGTAAAACCTCCAAAGTCGGACACCTCCCTACCTCGGACAACTCCCCATGATTTCCTTGCACGGGCAGGCTCCCATTGAAACTACATCGAGACGAAATTCTCTATGTCGGACACCTCCCTATCTTGGAAGTAGGATAGGGGTTTCCCTAAAAAGTCGGACAAAACCCTGGCCAAATTACCTCAATATTGGCCCATCTTTGCACCAAAAAGACCCAAAATGAGCCAGTGGCCTTGACTTTTGCCCCCTTTTTCCCCTATACTGGTCTCAGCATTTTGTTGCTTTAGTTTTTAGAGTCCAAAAACAAGTGCTGTCAGTCTACATTGTATTTCTTTATGTGAGCACTTGTCTTCAGTTTGTCTAGAGCCTTTGAACGAGCACTGCACCAAAGCTATGAGAAGTGGGCTGACGCTTCAGAGACAAGTCCTTGCTGCTCGAAAAGCTCCAGAGGTAATGCCATTGAGTAGAATCTGAACGGAATTGAATATACTAAAATCAGTAATAATTATCAGTGAAGAGTGGGTAGAGGTACCACTACCAGGCACCACCACCACGTACCACTAGGGACCTTAAATTGAAGAAGGGGGACATTTCTCACAGCTGTGATCTCTTCCATTTTTTGTTGCCGTCACATTCTGTAACTCAGACACCTCTATAAGTAGGAGACGCTTTGGCTGCACCGCCGGTGTCCAACATAGGAAGGTTTCACTGTATTTATGTTCCGTGTCATGTGACCACAAACAATATATGCTTTTGCTCATGCTGCACAGCACAGGCGAATTGAGCTGCATGAGAGGATAAGAACATGAAACCCGAGGCGCGGAGGAAAAGGCATGACTTTACGGTCTCTGTGTCAGTTGTTTCATGTTGTAATTGCGTACCAGCTGGCCTGTACCTGAGAATAGGTTTGATGCATTGTACACACACCATAGACATGCAGTATGTGGTGTGTTGTGATAGTAATGCCACTGCCAATTGAAGGGAGTTTGAGTTTGAGAATATGATGTGATGAGTTTGAGTTTGATGTGATGATGAGTTTGAGAAAATGATGTTTGATGATTATAGAAAAATTGATTGATTGATTTGATTATTGGAAAAAAACCGGAAGATATTGAATTCGTCACTGACGAATTCTGCTACTCCCACAAGGAGAAAGAAAAGGAGAAAAGGAGAAAGAAAAGAAAAGAGAATAATGCTCCAGGTGGATTGTTTCGGTACAATCTTGAACTATGGATACCAAGGGGTAGGGCATCTGCGTGACAGGTTTACCTGGAAGTAAGAATGTAAATGTTAGCTGAAGTCATTAAATAATTAACATTATCAATATACTGCTGCAGATGATACAAACAATAGCACACAAGATGCTCTGATATGTTCTGCAGGAATGTCTCTGTACTCACAATATTCGTACAGCAGCTACAGAACGGCATAAAATAAGTTTTCGTATACATTATACCACTTGAATGCAACACAAGCTTCTGCTGCACTGCCAGAACACCACGGCGGACAGATTTACCTTACTTCACCTGAGAAAAAGTATGTACTGTTGCACACATGATGCTGTTTGAATGTCTCGAAAAACATAATTTATGACCGAAAGACAT
Source organism: Ornithodoros turicata (assembly GCF_037126465.1). Taxonomy (NCBI): domain Eukaryota; kingdom Metazoa; phylum Arthropoda; class Arachnida; order Ixodida; family Argasidae; genus Ornithodoros; species Ornithodoros turicata. The sequence goes on from NW_026999410.1 coordinate 635,590, forward strand.
CAACTGGAAGATTTCGATTTACCTTAGTCAAAACTAAAAAAAAGTATGTGCTGTTGCACACATGAAACTGCTTGAACTGCCCTTGAGCGCTCTGGAAGAACACCTTATTTGTGACCAAAATACAACAGCTGAGCCAACATTGAATTTATACCTTACTCAAAATACACAAGATGTGCTGCCGTGCATATGATACGATAATACTGCTTAAATGTACTCTGAAAGCGCTGGCACCTCAGGCATGGTTGCTCTAAGCTAGCGAGCAACAGCAAGGGTATACGAACACAAGAAGTCGAGCACAAGTGATGGAATGCACTTGATTAATCAGAAAATGAAATGTCTCAGTACCAGGGGTCACTGTTCCGTCAACAAAAACAGATGAACTTTGAAGGGGCGTCTGGTTGGCATTGGTGACAGCCTTCAGCTTGAAACCAGACGGTGATAGTTGAGACGTGGAGTGCAAGCTTTTCGGTGGTGCCAGAATGCCTGCGAAATCATTTAACAAATAAGGCAATTCCAAATCTGTACTGAGAATACACCCGCTGGGGCGTAATCTCTAAAGGATGAAGCAGTAACTGACAGATAGTGTCTTTTTCTCTTCTACGTGATGCAATTTGCACCGCATGACTGACTTGTCTAACATTACGCGTCTTACCTTTATCTGCTGCCTAGTCCTGCCCCTGCAATCTCCTGCTGCAGATAAGGTTGGCACAGCATCCCGGACGAGACATCTTCGGCTTCTTGTTAAACAAGTTGCGCATTGCTTCCGTAACATTCGTATGAGCCAGATGAACAGATCAAATCAATGCTTTCGAAGGTGGCACCCAGTCGGAGTTGTAACCGATTGTTGCAGTCAATAGATTTCTCTTTCGCCTTTCGGAAAATTGTGGTTTGCAACATTGGAACTGAAGTGTTCTTGCAGACGGGAGCAAAACGCTCACGCATTCTCGGCACGCAGCACAGAACACGAATCACACCAGGAAGTCTGTACTGGCCTAGCAAATGCTTTGCAGTCGAAGGAAGCAAAACTCACGTTCCTCGTGGGCTTAGTGAAGCCCAGAAATATACTGGCTCCCTAATAGCGAACTGTTTATCACTTCCCCAATGTGAATCTGCGCAGCAGATGGCTCGGCAGAAGAAACTGGCCGGCTTGGCGGAAGAAACCAATCCAAAAGTCATGCCAAGCCGGAGCGCGGGCAGACCCGCGGGCAGACAGGTGTGTTGTCGACACAGGGTTTGCGGGCCACAAGACGGGATGTCAGTGAAACTAAAAATTAACTTTTTCGGAAAACCGCGAGGAGTATGGGAGAACTATTTTGCATACATAATCAGTGTTCCATTATGAACACATCGTGTGAGTACCATTCCATTCTGTAACACTCGAAAATCGGCGTAGCTGAGCTTTAAAGGTTCAACAAGGTTATATGTACCTAGCAGTTAGCCCTGATAGATTATTTCCACGTGACTGCCATGAAATCGGATTGGGGAAATCAATTGTCTTTTTTAAATACTGGAGTGATTGATTGATTGATTGAGATATAAAAATACTGAATTTGTGTCCAGTCTCCCTTCATGTCAATTGTGGAGGTGCCATTCCGTTTCCTTTGGCAAGTACTTCAGCTCATAAACAGGGTATGTCGGATAAGTAAAAAGTCAGACATGTACAGTGGCAGTCAAATCCTTAGCAAGATTACACCAAACCACTGATCTCTATAGTAATAGGCTGGATAGCGGATTGAGGGTGCAACCGTACTGTCACCGCCCCCCCCCCCCCATCTTGGGAAGCTCAAAACATTGCCGTCCGCGATTCAGCTGCATTATCTGCATGCGCCTTTGCGTAGCATTTTTGTGATGTCATGCCCGCCTGCTGCGGTTATGGGGTGTGCTGACCGTACTGGCAAGGCACCGCCCAAGCAGCACAATGTACTGAAAGTCGAGTGCAATAGGGGTGGACGGGTAGGTAGAAGACCTTGAACACACTTATGAAACTAAAGAACATTGATAAGACGCATACCGGCCACCCCTATTGCACTCGACTTTCAGTACATTGTGCTGCTTGGGCGGGGACGACATTTCACAAGTAGGTGACTTGGTTTTACAAATAAATGTGATTTATTAGTCCACGAGCGGGGTGACAAAACGTTGCTGTTGAAGCATGTGCGCGGCACCTTGTGAATCGTATCTCAAGATCTAAACGTTAAACTTTAAGCCGTACGTTATCTGGATAGAGTCATTGTGATAGTCTAGACTTCCTGCAGTTCACGGGTATGGCCTCGGTACGCAGCAGGTGTTGAAGTGCGTTTGTCAGGTGTGGTATCTACGGCTCAGTTTGTTGGTCACGGTATCGACGATTGCGTGCTTGGATTACCCTTGTCATCCCTTCCGTAATTGATGGCACAAATTGTTCAATGCAGGTTGACTGGACGCCGTCGACGACATCACTGGTCTGCAGCAAACATTTTAAAAACAAATGCTTCGACAGAACATGCCAAACCGTTCGACTGAGGCCTGAAGCTGTGCCCAACAAGTTCGACTTCCCAGAACACCTCCAGAAAGTAATAATGCATGCGTCATATGTAGAGGCCGTATTGATATGCACTAAAAGCTGGCTGAACACACATGCATGAAAAATTCATTAATCTTGCTCAAAATATGCACCTCTAGGAATTCACTTGCATGCATTTAAAACACGCAACAAATTCACAGGGGCAAAAGTATCTTACTTTATGTAGTGTACATTAAGCATGCACAGTTGAAAGCATAGATCGAGAAGTTGGCCGTCAAAAGGAATTCGTTACAAAGTTACCGTGTGAAAAATGTACCTAAGTTATTCAGCCCGAAACGTAGCTCGCAGTTACAGAGTTACTTGAACAAAGGAACGAGTTACTCCCAAATTACTTCGGACACAAAATAGCACTACACAGGTGCAGTTGAGTTCGACCCTGAGGTGCCTGCGTTGAGTTTTCGTTTATGTCCAACAATTCGAACGCTCTACATCTTATTCCCTGTGGGCACACGATGGTTCAGCTTCATTTCAATAGCAGCAGTTCTTACTTCCTGAACAGAATACTGTCATTGACTGGACATCACGTTTTATGACATAAAATGCCGTGGAAGAACCATAAAGAAAGCAAGGAAATAAGTGGACGTGAGTGAAAAGCGAATTAAAAGTAACTTGGAACTTAGCTTAAGTTACTTTGGCAAAGTTACCTGAAAAAGGAGTTCCTCTGAAAGTTACCACGGTGCAAAAGTAGCGAGTTAAGTTATATAGTTTCCAAGAAAAGAAACAGTAACAGTAACGAGTTACCTCGAACTCTGGTTGAAAGTGTGTAATCGCATGAAAATCTAGCCTCTAGAATCATGTTCCCTAGTTAAGAGTTTCAAGCGATGGCTGATGATTGGAATCAGTACTGCACGAAGGGCACCTTAAAGCTGCAGCTAGTCCAATATATGAAAACACTCCTGAATTCTGCATTCATATGCAGTAAAAGCCACTCCATATTGGATAGGACAATACTAAGAGGGGCAAAAGCATATAAAGAAAAAAAGTATTGCATGAAAATTTTGCCTAACGTACAAACCCGTATTAGTACGACATACAAACACACCAGCCACATGTCTCTTTGGTGCGTTCCAGCATGTTTACTTTACTTACAGACAATAAATAATTTTTCAACCTCGAATGTCTACTCTTTATTCTCCCTGCTTAAGTTTGCGACAATATATGTTTGAATGCAGCCCAAATGAAAACAATGTGATCCGTCTGATCAAAGAAGTTTCCCAGTGCTACAGCAGTATTGGACTGTACCACCTTGCCAAGGAATATACAGAGAAGGTGACAGCCAGGCCTCACTGCGAAAGAAATTGTCAAGGTTGATCATATTCAACAACCATTAATGCACTCTGCCCACTTACCTGGTTGACTGCTTCAAACTTGCTGTTGCAACTGGACTTGTGATACTTCGATGTTGGAGCTTTCACCACAAGACCTTGCTACTTAGCCTTTTTATGACTTATTCACTCTACCTCTAGTCATTTTGAACTGTCTTTACCGCCATTTACTTCCCCAGTGCACATATTTCTAGTCGATATGTTTTTACCGTAATATAGCCTTTATATCACATAATATCATTCTAGTCCTTTGGAAGTGCTTTAGTGCCGTACGGCATTTCGTGTCATAACTAGTCATATCCAAACTTCCTGTGCAAAGCATAATGTTTGTACCCAAGCATATTAAGGTAGTTTCATAAACAAACGTGCTACGCATTCCTTGGCATTCCACACCCCCGAGCAGAAAGGAAATGGGAGAAACACGAGAAGCAACACGCTGCACACGCTGACAGACGACAAAGGAAACGTAACACAACACCACACAAAACCAGCAAATCACATAATCGAAGTTCAAAGTACAAAATTGGAACGACACGACCTCACACGAGTACAAAATAGACAGGAAATAACATGTATGTGACGGGATTTCACACAAAAAGCGTAAGGAATCCAATCACGAGGGATTTCTGCAGCGATCCGTGGCAAAATTTTAGCGAAGCAGCAAGGGAAGCGCTCACAAACAGCAAAACTTGTCACAGCTTACATGCATTCCAATGGGCTGTAATGGCTCTTTTGAGCACCGCAATATGGCGGCTGGTTGGCGTACCCTTTCCCGCGGTACCCTCAGTGCACCAAACAGCCAGGAGTTATCAATGCGAGCTCTGCACACCAGTTAGTTTTGGTTTTCGCTGCCTCGCTAATCCGGCTGAGAGAATCCGAGTGACATCGACAGCATCGGCCAAGATGGCGGAACGCGTGATGTGCCTTGCGGGACCTCGTTTTCGTTTGAATGTTTTATATTTTCCTTCGGGCTTCTTCCGAGTTGGAATACTGTGTGTGTTACAGCCGGGAACTGTTGCAGATGAACTGAGCTAGGCTGTGGTGATATATACTGGACGTCTCTAACTTGCATGTGTCGAACGTTAGTGTAGTTGCTTCTTTTGTCCCTGGAATGTTTTCGGAACGCTAGTGTGTTGTCTTCGTGGATTTGTGTTATCTTTTTGTCATGCGTATTCCGATACTTACCTAGTGTGATTCAGTGCTGTTTTCGTTCACATGAGTGCGAGTTCACATATGTGCACGATTAATTGTATTCCAACGTTGTGTTTCAAGCTCGGAAATGACTCAGCGACTTGGTGGCACGGTACTAGTCAGTTAGACATGCAGTCTTCCGCGAGGGATGTTGAATACGGTGTGCTGAGATTTCGATGTACGTGAAAGATCGTTCATTTGTACAGAATTAATCCGTTCACCGACTATTGTTGCGTAGCTTACGATGATTGTTGTCCCGCGACGTAAAACCACGAATAATGGAATTATCAAATTGTGTTGTATTCTGCGCACATATAATGTGGGTTGGAAACCAGCCACCAATGGCTAGCTTACGTAGAAGAGCAGTTGCTAGTTTGTGTTTGTCCACTACAACGGGATGATCAATGATTTCTCGCTTGGATTATGTGCTTCATTTGTTGCTTTGGGGAATTTGCATATGAAATGGTACGCACACTACCCCTGTTACGTCGGTTGCCTTTTCGTTTTCTCGGATGTCCCTAACTGGACCCACAGGCGGCTGCAGAGGGGGGGTCGGATGTCCTTACTCCCTCCTCAATTTCTGTTTTCACATGGTGTTTAATTGATCATGGGTCGCGTACCTAGCGTGCTGTTCATGGCTGGACCCCCTCAGATAAATCCTGGATCCACCCCTGACTGGATCTTTTACGAGGCTATAGACAGATCTATGACAGATCGCCCCATGCATGTTGAAACGGATGTTCATGGCCACCACAAAAGGAAATGGAGCTGTAGGTGCCTGTCCTGTCCAGCACCTGCTCCAGAACCGCTTCTCAATTATTAAAGAAGGTCAATCGTTGTATATATACATCAAAGTGTAAAAAAAATATGCTTTTATGCGGAGTGTTATAAAATATGTGTTCTAGTTTATGCTCTGGGCATCATTTGTGCATGTTCCACAACAATTCGCTGACTCACAGAATTTTAGGTTGTCTACCGCCGCTAGGCACTGTAATCCCACCTAATGCGTCGTGCTCATTGTTGTGCTTTGTGTTTCAGAGAATGCCCGTCAACAAAGTGAAACAACTGCTTGGCGAATGTCCTGTCACGAATGAAGTCCTACTTCGAGTTGCGAATATGCCCATCAGCGCAGCAGGCGTCATTTCTTGTCGCTGCTCATTATGATCCGCATTGACTAATGGTGTGACTTCATTGTGCCGGCGCTCGGGGTTGTATATTGTATCATCTCCAGGAGGATGTCGGCTGCTATCTTCTCAGTGTTTACATTCAAGGCATTTGTGCTTGTTTGTTCCATATTCGGTCACCTAATGCTTTCATTTTCTTCTCGTTATGCAAGGATATATCGTACCATCGAATTTACGGATATATTCGTCCAGAGGCTGCAAATGAATGTGTTGTACTTCATTGCATTTCATTTCATTTTACATGTACTTCCCGGACTTATCAAGTTTTCGAGAATCCTGGGAATGACGGAACTAGAATTTTAAAGCATAAGAATCAAGTGGCCTTTTTCGCTGTCTTTACCCCTGACAGAAAACACCCCTATAATGATATCAAGTGACCGTGATATCTTGATAGCATTGACATTTGAGTGGAATAATTACGGCTTTGCCAGTAGATATCACATTTCACCTTTATAGAGTAACTTATTTTAGCTTCCTGTCCGCGTGTTTTTGCCTCTCGTATAGTTTGTATACTCTGTGTTTGAACTCGAAACAAACAAATGATTGCCGCAGGTTAAAGCACTCGATTTTGTACATTTAGATAGGTTCCAGACGATTGATTAATATGTTTGTTCCTAATGTCATATTAAGCGATTCCTATATATGGGTCATCAATCGCGGCTCAATAAGAACTCACAATTAATCGAACGAATTAAGAGAGCTTTGGATTAATTGAAAATATTTTATTTAAGGCACAAGAAAGCAACAAGTTTCTACAGGCAATGGGGATACGCTGCACGTGTTTATTTGCTGTACATTATCTCTCAAAATTGCCATTATTCACTCAGTTCATTATTATACTCTGCAATCGCTGGTCTAGTCCATCGGCCGCGCTCGGTGGTTCAATCGGTAGCGTGTCCGCCTGCTGATCCCAAGATCGCGGGTTCAAACCCGGCCGAGAACGGTGGCAACTTGGTGGAAAGGTACAAGTTGGTCAGGCACGCCGTCCCTCCGCGAGGGACGTAAAATGTGACGTGCCGTCTGTCGAGATTTCGGCGCACGTTAAAGCACCTTTAAAAGGGGGCCCTCTGATGGGATGTCTCGCGACGTAAAGCCGTGAATTATTATTCGTCCAGTCCCTCGGTTGCAGATACGTTTCACGGTGCCCAGATACAACACGGCGAAAGGCATTAGCACTCTCCTAAGGCAATGTCGTAATTAACTTTCAATAATTAACTTTATAAATATAAATGGTACGGAGTTGTTCCAATGAGAACATCTGATCTCTTTGGTCACCTGTTACCCGAGTCCGTTACCAGAAAAAAAAAAGCGTTCGATAGATCGTCCGCAAAAAATTCGTGGAATAAAACTATTTTTTCCTTTATTTTGTTCATTGCGCACCTCTAGAGACGCTGTTTCCTTCACCCCCAATATGAGAGGATGAAAGGGCACACTGTCGCCTCTTGCGTCGTGGAAAAAGATTAAAAGAAAACAGAAAATGCAACCCAAGATAAGGGCAGTTCCGATAGAGTCACCCGGTCCATTTGTTTTTGTTTTGTTTCCGCAAGTTTAAGCTCATCTTCGACGCATGGGGCGGCACTGTGCTCCTTCACCTTCTCACATTGGGGGGGAAGGAAAGACGCGTCTCCGAAGATGCGCAATGAACAGAATAAAGAAAACACTGGTGTTGCTTCACGAATTTTTGCGGACGATCTATCGGAGGGATTTTTGTTCTGAAAACCGCTCCGGTATCAGGTGACCGAAGAGATTAGATGTTCTCATTGGAACAACTTCGTAGCTTTTATAATTAAAAAGTGAATTATTGAAAGTTAATGAAGGCATTGCCTTGGGAGTCTGCTAATGCCCCCCCTAGGGAGTGCCCTTCAGCGTCTGCTATATTGCAATTGATTTCATCTCGGAAAAAATGATTTATATAGTTTTTAAAAATATATGTTCGCATTTAGCTGGGACACCTTGTATTTCTTTATGTATTTCTAGTGAGGTTCTTATGTGTCTAACGTGAACTACGTATGTGTGACTGGTAACGTGTAGTTATTTTGTAATTCTGGTCCAGGACCGATGCACCCAATATCAAGACTGAATGGGGAATTCAACTGTTCCTTCTGTCCTTATGCTTCGAGGCGGATGTCCAATCTGCGTAGACACGAAAAGACGCACACAGGAGCCAAGCCGTTTACATGTGACGTCTGCAAGAGAGGCTTTTTAGAGAAGTACAACCTCGTTATTCACTTACGTCGTCACACAGGAGAGAAACCTCACAAGTGTCAGCTCTGCTCAAGGTCGTTCACGCGAAGAGAGGAAATGTTAAACCACATGAATACACACGGCAACATCAAACCTCATGCGTGCAGTATCTGCGGCAAGGCATTCAACTGCACGACGGCACTGTACCGGCACAAGGCTGTTCACCGTGGAGACACTCGTTGTGTGATTTGTTCTCGGTCGTTCTCGAGGTATAATTATCTAGTGGAATACATGATGCAACACACAGGTGAACGCCCTTACAAGTGCGGTTGCTGTTCAACAACATTTTGCAACAAGGGCAGCCTTAGACGCCATCTCCACAGTCACGTGAATAATGCATCGTAGTAAAGCCACTTTTATTCGGTACCTCCATTTTCTTTCTTTGTACAATTGCGAGCTGCAATGTAAGTACGTACGACCTGCAAGCTTTGTGTCGTTGTTTTTCATTCTTGTTGTTTTCCTAATTAAAATTGAGTGAAAGACTGCGGCGCACTTTCTGTGTTTTAACTCTCGTCCCACTTTCTCTGTCGCCAGCACAGCATGACCTACAGGGAAAAGTTTGACTAAAGCTTCTGTTAAGTGTGTTCACTATGGCTTCTGTTTCACATTATTATAGGCATCACTGTGGGAAAATGGGAATTTTGACTTCGGATTCTCTTTCGGGCTAAACCGCCGCCATAGTCTGAATAGAGAATGCTTTCCTAACAGACAGCAAACTAAGACACAAAACGAATGTGTGTCACTGCTACACCTATTGCTCGTGTGCGTGGCGTTAGGTATCCTGCTGCTGTATAACTCTGTGTATTTGACATTGCAGACTGGGACATTGAGTCTTGCATGCATACGGGGGTGGTATGTCCTCTTAAGAGGGCATACCACCCCCTTTTTTCTATGTGAACTTTGCATAGGTTTTGTGGCTGAACTACGAGACAGATCGGAATGCGGAAACTTTCATCGGAAAGGTGACGTCAAGATCTCTTAACTCTGGGAACTGAAATATCGCTCTAGCGTTGCAATTTTTTTTAAAAAGAAAAAGAAACGAATTTTGTCGCTACCCAGCTTCAAAAAATCAAAATAAATCAATGAAAGCAAATAAAAACAATCCGCTTCTGAGGTTAACCGGGGACATGTTTCAGGATTCAAATGACGCGTTTTTTGTGTGTTCTTAGCATTCTGTTTTTCCCAAAAAGAATTAAAAGTGAGTACAGGCATGCATTCAAGGCGTTTACCACTGATTCCCGAAGATGGCGCCGTCCGCTCGCAGCGCCCGAACGTAGTCCGCTTGTAAACATCCCCGTATTGCGCAGCAGCTGATCGGCGTCCGTGGTTTCGGTTCGTCCTGAAGTCACCAATTCGTGGCTAAGTTACGCGTTTTTTTCACTTTCTTGACCTGTTCATTTGCTCTCTGTCCTTCTGTGTTTTCTGCGTGTTCATCATATTTCCCATTATGGCTCGAAGTCACGTCTACGGACAACGGAAACGTAAGAAGAAGGACTTTGCGAATTTACGTGGTAGAGGCAGGCATGTGACGGAACCTGCGGATTTGAGAGATTTTGGTAATGCAGGATGCTCCAGCCGTGCTGTTCCGAGTGATCCACCACCGTTGCACTTCGACGACTCCACATCGCGCAGATACCGTTGTAGGCTCAACTTTTGGTGGTAGTGTTGTTACTCAAACTGTAAGTGATGCCGGTCGGAGTGCTTGTTTCGCTTCGAGCACAAGCGAAATTCGTCCTTCAAATTCGTCAGTTGCTGATTCCCTGAGTTGAGATAATGTAGTCCCCCGCAGTTCAGGTTGTGACCAGCTTGCCGGTTCCAGAGCAAGTCCCGTTCCAACCACTGCCGCTGTTACACCCAGTCTATCTCCATCTTTCGATACTGGCAATGTTCACCAGACACAGAGTCAGCGCACAAGCAGTGTGAATGGTCGGCGTATAGTGGAGATTGATCACTTCTCGTCTTTGCAAAGTTTGTCGGTACATAGTCCGTTTGGTTGCGGCCTGGCTGACATGGAAATGGTATCAGAACATCGGCGAGGTCTGTGTAGCTCTTTCAGTTTGAAGTGCAGGATGTGTCTGAGGAAAGATGTAATCACAACGGAGGCACCAGTTCATCAACTTGTTCAACAACGCATGGACGTCAATTCCTCAGCAGTGAACAGTATCGTGTCTACAGGTTCTGGTTTCTCAGGCCTTCTCGAGCTCCTAGGTGCTCTGGACATACCCGGCATGGCTAGTAGCACGTACAGTAAGTATCAGGATATTGTTGCTAAAGGAATCGATAAAACAGCTTGGGAAGAAATAAGAAAAGCAGGCATCGAGGAAGTTTGGTTAGCTAGGGAGGCTGGGGATGCCGATGCTGACGGTTTTCCTATAATTACGGTCGTTGCCGATGGTGCTTGGTGCAAGCGTTCATACACGAACAAGTACGACGCTCTTTCTGGCTTGGTAAGTAAATATTTTTATCTACACTAAATAAAGGTGCCCGAAAAAGAAGGATTTATCTTGCACACCGCTTGGCAGACGGGATATACAGGAAGTCTGTGCCCACCATTTGCGGAAAGAACACTATGAGCATTTATTTGGAGGAAAAAGTTGACCCCTCTGGTGCTATTAGTGGCACTGCTGTCTTTTGGTAAACACACTTGCTAGAGTGGTATACACCCTGTGGCATGAGTTTGTACGATACGCATACAGATGCATAATTCCTGGAAACATTGTCATTGCGGGTAGAGTTTTGTGGAATACAATCCTGACATTTTTTCGTTTTTGCAGGCTGTAATTGTTGGGTACTGCACAAAGAAAATACTGTTCCTAGGCGTCCGGAGCAAATTTTGTACACTGTGCGCAAGTTGCAAGGCAGGGTCGAGCCCAAAAAAGCACCTGTGCTTCAAGAACTGCGATAGCAGCTCTACCAGTATGGAGAAGGATATCGTCGTTGAAGGCTTCAGGCGCAGCATTGAGTTGCACGGGGTAAAGTACTTGCAGTTGATCGCTGACGGTGATTCGAGCACATACAAGTCAATTCTTGAAGCCGCACCGTACCAGCATCAGGTAGTTCAGAAGATAGAATGTCGCAACCACCTTCTTCGAAACTATGTAAGTCGTCTTCGAGATATTGCTTTGGCAAGGAGAACAACCCCCATTCCCCCATCGCTGAAGAAGCTACTTCTCGATAATGCTGTTAGACTAAGAGTTGGAGTTGCTAGGGCTATTCACTATCGCAAAGAGCAGGCTGAGTTCAGCAAACAAGATAAGATTCGGAACCTGGTGGCTGATATCCGTAATGGGCCACTCCATGTGTTCAGCGACCACGCAAAAAGTGCGGGTTACTTTTGCAATCGTACAAAAGAAGGGGAAGTCAATCACGTCCCAGAGCTCAGGAAATGCGGACTTTTCAATGAAATCCTTATAGCGATGAGTCGTTTGGCAAACAATGGTAGCAGCTTGATCCTTGACGTTAACAATAATGCTGCAGAACATTTCAATTCTCTCGTTGCAAAGTTTTCTGGTGGTAAAAGAATAAACTGTTCCCAGAGGGGATCATTCGGAATGCGGGCTTCAGGGGCTGTCGTGTCTTTCAACTTTAAGCAGTACCATCGTGCTGTACATAAGGCAGTGTACAACACCAGCCCTGGGGGGTATGCAAAAATTATGCTGAAGCGTAAAGCAGCTGTTCGTGCTGCTTGCATAACGCATCGGAGTTCTGGGGCTGCTCGCTGTAAGCGTTCACTTGAAGGTGTGCCTTGCAAGCGTGCTTCCAGCGACAACCACTATCGTTCCATAGTGGATGCCCCAGACATGAACCACGATGACTATGTTGAAGCTGCTGCGGCGTACAAGGATTCCCTTATGCTCTCCCAACCAGATGCAGAGCAGCTCGAGGCTGATACTCGAGGTCAAGAAGGGAGAACTTTGTGGATGCAGGAGAGGCGAAAGCGACTCACCGCTTCTAATTTTGGCAAGGTATGCAAGATGCGAGATGCAACGAGCAGTGCAAGTACTGTTCGTTCCTTGTTTAATGGTCATTTTGACACCGAGGCTCTCCGACATGGTCGCGACACTGAGCCCATCGCAATTGCTAAGCTGCAGGATGAGTTAGGGGTGACTGTTTCACCATGCGGCCTTGTTGTTGATCGGGAGTTTGCATACCTTGCTGCAACACCTGATGGGCTTGTCTGTGACGACACTGTCGTGGAAGTGGAGTGCCCTTATTCGGCTCGGTCCCTTACCCCTGTGGAGGGGTGTGAGGCCATCATGGTATTCTACCTTGGCTTGAGTGTATGAAAGTATAGCAAAGCTGTCCCCAAACCGTCGTTCTTCCCAGGCATGGTTGAAACACGTCCGTACGTTGATGCTATATGTGTGAGGCCATCATGGTATTCTACCTTGGCTTGAGTGTATGAAAATTGTAGAAGGAAACATGAATGGTGTTCCTAGCACTTTTGAAGCTCCACCAGCCTGTTCAGATGTCGACATCCTGAGTATGAATCCATTTTGATATTTTGACAAGGTCGGTAAGTATCATAATTGTGCAGAGCTGTCTCCCAACTGTCGCCAGTTCCCCGCATTGTTGAGCACGAGCAACATCCCAACATGTCGCTCTGCGTTACGTCCTCTTGCCATCTTGCCTTTACTTGGGTGTCATTTCAACATATGAAAATTGCCTTTTCAGATTCAGGTTTCCAGTACTACTGCAGATATGATGGCCAGACGCCCAAAGGTCAAACTTCCTTAGTGTTACTGTCTTTATCTGTCATTTGGAAATTTCCCACTCTCTCCCGGATTATGAAGCACATGCCCTTGCTAATGAAAAAAAATAGCATAGGCTCTTTGGCTGCACGTTGAACATATGTTTATAAGTCCCAAACGTCGCCACACCAGCATTGGACAGGTGTTTCGGCCTTGTTGGGCCTTCATCAGCAATGCGTAGGTGGGCGACGTTTGAGCGAGTGGCGTCGGAAGGTCGGACCTTCCGACGCCACTCGCTGCCACTCGACGAATACGGGGCAAGGTGCACACAGTTAGGCGACAGTATTAAACGTCTGATCACTGACATGCATCATACGTTTGTCTGCTTACCTTTCATTCAGGCGTTCATCCATGGCTCGAAGATCTTCGAAATCCACGAAACGAAATCACCTCCTGCTCACATAGGCAGACGCGAGCTACACAACGGTCAGACGGGTCGGCGCCTCGGAGAAACGAACGCGGGCGAATCCACCGGTTAAATGAGCCTCAGCCAATCATGATCGAGAAGGGTCACGTGGGAGACCGGAGCCAATGGAAAGTAAATAGCCGGAATTTGGCGGGAAATGCCAGTGGCGACACTATTTGCGCGGCGGCGAAACCGGCTTACTGTGCCTCCTCTGACGCGACCACCAAGCCTTTGGCAGCCCGCTCGTGCAGACGCGGATGTTCTGTGACGGGGCCCACACAACAAACTCACCGCATGCAAAAATATAAATAAAATCAAATGCGTTTGTGGTGTTTTGCACATTGGTTTAGGGCCTTATGGACCAGCCAAACCAAATATAGTGGGATGATCGTGAGGGTGGGGACGTTTGCCAGAAGATTTCGCGGCACGCTACCCAAACCCGGATTTATTTATCATGAGCATTCTGCATGTATTCCTAAGAATCCTTCGCTGTAGTGCGACGATCATATGTTTAAACACTAAAAACAACAAATTATTTATCGAGCGGTCAAAAGCTTCCTTTTATGAACTGTATATGCACCGCGGAAAGGATGGAAATTCGCCTGCAATCTCTGACGGTGAAAATGAAATCATAGTTCGATTGCCGCGGAAATAAACACTTTCTTTTATTTTTGAATCGGATAGTCCGCAATTGATGCAAACTACACTATGATAAACAGTCGCGTCCGAAATATCGAATATTCAGACAAACAATTCAACACGTCAGCCTGAACCGACTGGAAGACAGGTTGATTTATCTTGCAATTATGAAATTTTTATCGTGGTTGAGGAAGGCCCGGCTAGCATTAAACCCCATAAAAAAGTAACAATAATACCGTGAAGGAAGTAACAAATTGATACCTGCCGTCTGCACGCACACTGTATCACGAAATTGGCCAAATCCGGCGGCCATTTACTCAAAATCGCCGCCAAAATTTTGGCACGATTTTCGGGTATGTTATGGAGCTATCCTTCCCGAGAACACAGAAAGAAAATTGGAATGGACAAATGGGACTGGCCATCGGGCCCGCTGCGAGCCTGGGGAACACTTAGAGCAGAGGTGGGTTTGGATAGGGCCTCAGTATGGAAATATTGGTGTATGGGCAGGGCACGGGCCAGAAAATCCGGCCCATGCAGTGCTCTACCCCTTCTCAAGAGGCGACTGCAGTGCCAAAATGCGCATGACCTGTGCATGCGTGCACTGTGTGGTTTGTTTGATAGCTGAAGAAACTCGGGACGGGGGACAAGACAGCCCTTTCTATAGAAAAGCGCTATCACGCATTTTGTTTTCCCAAATGTTCGCGTAAGCCAGACGGACACTTGGTAGTTTGACGAAATGGGCATTTGGACCGTATGACGTGCAACCCATTATTTGAGGGTGAAATCCATACCCGACCCCTAAATCCTCTGACAAGACCCGCCACCCGCGCTCTACCAGAAAATGAAATCCGCACCCAACCGGACCCGACCAGCAGGGGCTGCGGCGCCTTTGTTTACTTCTTATTTGGTATGATCTTTTCTCTTCGTTGTTGTAGCTGTAGCCGTTGCTTGTTCGTGGCCGACCCGCCAGCAGTGCTTGTGCCAAAAACGCTGCCCGCAACAGTCTCGCTACCCGCGCGGGTGTCAATAATATCACCCGCAACCGACCCGCTACCCGCGGGAAACTCCAAACCGGGATCCGCACCGCAGGATAGAGCGTGTCGTGCAGAACCCTGCACTACGCCTGAAAACTCCGCACTTCGGCTTTCCTCGTGATCAGCGTCTCACTCTGCTTCACGGAGAGAGCGGTGTCGTGTGTACGCGGTTGCTCCTCTCTGGCTTTGTTGAAGGACGCTCCTTGTGCTGTCCAAACGCGCCTGTGGGCCCCAGCGTGTGTGAGTGCATGTGTGTGGAATTTGGAGTAGCAAGCCGTAGCCATCTGGCTGACATCTCCGAACCCCTATGAAGTGCAAGAAGCGAGACCCGACACAAACATTCAGCGGTCGAGCCTCATGGAGTCTGGTGACGTACATGCCGCACCATGGTATGCGTTGTCGAGTCCGAACCTGGCACGGGCACGTGCGAAAAACGGAAGGCCCGGCCCGACAAGGCCCGCGCAATGCTCTACAGGGGAGTGCGAAACCCTATCGAAATTTGTTAGCAGTCCTGTGCGAGCGCACTGGCCTTGAGTTCTACTATGAAATAATGCGAGCCGATTGAGGGAGCGCTTTCACGACACCAATCGACAGCAACGAACGTCATGGTTCAACAGCGTAAATGTCACTAGCAAGAAAAGCAGGGATGTTTTGCAACGGGATGTTGCAGTGTCATATGACCGTCGACAACCCCGCGTCCTTTCTGGATACTGTTGCCTCTGACAAAAATCGCTATTCAGCTCAACTGGAGTCCCCCGATACTCTCAGGGACACGTGATCCTGTGACACCACGAAAACTGCAAACTACGATCACTATATCACGAATAGACACCTCCACGGACAGTCTCTGCGTATCGGGTGAAAAGCTTTAGCTCGCTGCTACCGATCAGAGCAATCTTCATCCACGAGAAAGCGAGGTGGTAACGGCGGTACGCGACAGTCACACGGCATGTTCGAGAAATGCCAGTAAAACCTACACACCAAACAGCAAACACGAAACAACCAAATCCACCGCGCAAAAGCAAATCGGGGAAAGGAGGAAATCTAAAAATAAAGGAAACACAACCCAGCTCATAGGTCTCCGCCTGTCACGTGGGCTTGTCGTGTCCTCCAATCAGAGACGCGATGAACTTCTTACAAAGTCGGAGGAGTGAGAAGGGCGCGTGTGGCGCCATCTATCGCAGAAAAAAGTTCATTTTTGAGTTGAGACCTATGTGATATGTCCTCTTAAAGCTACATGCATTACTTGAAGGGAAAGCCGCCGTCAGTTAAGTCCGGTGCACCCACCCTGTATCTCTCAGATTTCTCGTTATGGTTTCCTTTGATAGCTGCAAATCGTTAGCAGTCATGTAAATAATCAACCCGTAGCATACGTGGTGTTTCACCTAACGGGAAAACAAATCGTTTAAAAAAAATCTACTTGTCTGAACCAGGGTGTCGAACCGAAACGTTTTTCGTTCCGGTTTTCGTTCCGGTTCTATCATAAGCGGTCCGGTACCGGTTCTGCTCCAGAGCAAAAAAATAACGGTTCAGACCGGTTTTAACCAGTTCCGCTTCTGGTGTGCATATTCATTCTCAGAAAAAAAAAACAATGTTGCAAAATGTAAACTCGTTTATGCCGCATACATGGTA
The DNA here is from genome assembly GCF_037126465.1 of Ornithodoros turicata. Classification (NCBI taxonomy): domain Eukaryota; kingdom Metazoa; phylum Arthropoda; class Arachnida; order Ixodida; family Argasidae; genus Ornithodoros; species Ornithodoros turicata. The sequence continues at coordinate 652,559 of NW_026999410.1, forward strand.
TTTAATATTAATAGCTGCGAAATTGGTAGCTCCCGGTTCCTGTAGGTGACAGTCTGTTCAAATAGTCTTTCTTTTTTCTGGAAGCGCTTGATACAGACGGACCTGTTTGTTGTGATGTCATACGTAAAGTACTTTCTTGCTGGATTGGTGCGATTGCGTCCCATCCGAGTGCCTGTTGCTGCTTCCTCGCCAGCAAGCAGTGCCGCACGAGTACGACGCAAATCGAGGAACACCTTCACTCACAGTCACAAACGCGCTCGACGGCTCCGTTTTCTTTTGTTCGTGTCCTCTCCAGTGTCCACAAACGAGGCGCCACTTCGCACGCGCTTGCCTCGCGTATACGTAAATGTATTCAACTTCGCTGCTCTCAAACAAGGGACACGTTGCGTGATATTACCGATAGAGAAGCCGTTTCGCACCCTCCTTGGGTCGCTGTTTAGTTGAGAAGAGTTTGGGCAGATGAAATTAAAACGAACACTACGCCACAGTGGTAGAGAGTCACAACCGGTCACATATGTACATCCAAGTCATTGTGCGCGAACGATAAAACGTCACAAAGGGAGCCTAAGGGTCATTGTATACCGACATACATTGCACCGTAACCGTAACCCTCGTAAAGTATCCATGGCATGACTTCAGAACACACGACGACAGTTTCATTCGCCTACTCGTAATCCAACCGGCGAAATTTTTTCTTGGATTGAAAACCGCTAAATTAATGTATGTAAAAAACGGTATACGGTTTCGATTCCGTTCCGGTTCGTACCAAAATAGCGTTTTTTTTTTCGGTTTTCGGTTCCGGTTTTCGATTCGCTCCGACACCCTGGTCTGAACACTATGGTGTGAACGCTGTTTATGACTGGGGATACTTTGTGATGATTTCCAAGCACTTTTATCGAACTAATTCCCGAGAAATTGAATTTTCCCCGTTCACCTTGGAGAAAAAAAGCCGCTACCGGAGTTGACGTAGAACTGACAGACATATGAGCTGCCAAATCACACTTACAACATCGGAATATCTGTTATAGCAAAATGTGTTTATCACGAAAGGCTGTTGTCGGAGGCTTCGCCTGTAGCTTTATGGGCCAAATTTTCTAGGCAGCATCATGTAACCCATATAATCACGCAATATTTGTGTTACTGCAGAACACGATAGTGTCTTCTACGCTCTCTTCCTATGACGTTCTTAATGGTAACAAACGTTTAAGCGAAGGGGCATCCTTTAGGAGTTGCATGTGTAATGACGTTGAGCTCTTAGTGTGCTGGACGCCGGATGGTCTTTGCAGCCATGCGGCTCACGTGTCGCAGTGCAGTTAGAGATTACTTACATCATCTGCAAACAGCTTAAATCTATTAATAAAAAAAAAAGAAATTCAAGGCTACAAAAATGCTTGTCACTACGATTAACAATAACAGGTGTTGGGCTGGTTGGTACATATCTACATATACACATGCGGCTGCTTTTCGTGTGTCCTGTCGCTACGATTCATGCAATCAAAGTTTCGAAATCGAACGAAGATTGAGAAGGGCGCAAAACTTCCCATACAGCAAAATAGCAAAAACGGTTCATTTAAATCAGGGGTGCCGAGCACATTCCGTCCGCGGGCCGCATTCAGCCATGGTGAAACTACGCGGGCCAGATACTAGGGCTTGGAGTAGCCTGTTTCTGATATAGACGACACAACACAGAACTTAAAACGACATAAAACGTATTACATAGCGTTCATCAATCACAGGTTCAGCTATCCTTTTTATTTGCTGTGTCATGGGAAAACTCGGCACATCTTGTTTTTAACTATTGCGTTAACATCGTGTGAATGATTGCGCAATTGCAATCTTAATGACTGCGCCTAGGTGTTGGTTTGTTAGTTGTGAGCGTAACTTTAACTTATGAATGACCGTTCATGAAGCTTCGGCCGAATATTTCTTATTTATTTTTTGCTGAGGGGCAACGCGGACGGCGTGATAACACCAGGCTGGCCGCCACTTCGGCACCCCTGATTGAGATGTTTTGCAATAATTACGCCTACGTAATTGAAAAAAAAAATACATTGGTGAGATGGTACCCACTCGTCGAACTCGACAAACTCGCTCATGAGCACGCTCACCCGTGTTCCCTCATGCTTAGTTTGGTGAATGAGCTCAGCTTGAGTGAGCAACCGGAGCGCTGAGCATGGAATGAAGGAGCATGAGTAAGCAATCTGAGGGCTCACCGAGGGGTGAGTGAGGGCGAGGAAACGAAGTGCTACGATGAGCGGTAAGTCTCTAGATGACTGGGGTCACTGTGCAGATCAGCCGGATAAGGCGCACTCTTCGAGAGCCGGCTAATGAATAGGCAACGAAAAAGTGGAAACATGTTACATTCGACAACAAATAAAAGCCACTGAATGCCGTGGGTGTTGTGTATAGCATTCCAGTAACATGTGAAAAAAAAAAACAGAGAAAGGAATAGATCCATTATAACGGAATCCCTTATCGCAATCACAAAATAAAGTTGTGTTAGATGTATCAATACCCGACTTATTGAGCATACTGGGTTTCTCTCTTTTGCACCTGATCCTCGTTTCCAATGGAAATGAAATAAAGAATGCATGCATGCATACATACATGAATAATGCATGTACATGCATACATACATTCATACATACCCACCCAGGCAGCACTGAATCTTGGACCAATATTGGTTGGTCGTAGGAAGGACTGGTCCAATATTGGACCAACTTTGCCAATGCCCAGCCAGTAATGGTTTTAGCATGGAAATATTGGTCCAACATTGCCCATTACCAGCCTATGTTGGCTATAAACGGGCAATGTTGGCCCATGATTGTCAATAACGAGCCTATATTCGCTGGAAGCTTGGAACGGCGGCATCACATAGCCCCCATACAACTCACATTCGGCCAATATTGTTATTTGGTTGGCAATACAGAAAGAATGTTGCCCTTCAAGAATCCTTCCAGTTACAATATCGGAAGTAGACGGGCAATACATAACTGATATTCCAGATGAAATGCCAATATCAGCATTCGGTTGGAAATGTTTGCCGTATATTGGCACTGCAAACTGGCTGCATTTTTTAGGGGCACTGCTTTTTTTTTTTTTTGCATTTGTGCTCTGCAAATTGGCCAATGTATGAACGTTGATCACCTATAGAGAGCAGTTACGGGACGATGTTTTTAGTGAGACCTTCTAGCTGTACGCAGACCTTTATTTCATCTCGAAGATACCCCCAGAGGACGTTTTGCTTGCATTCAATTGATTCCTACTACAGTAACATTTTCCACGGTTGTAACAAGAAATAAATAATATCCCACCTTACTGCTGTCAAAATATTGTAGCAACAGAGATATTAGAACAAACGAGCAAACAATCCGCAAAGAATCGACAGAATTAAGCTCATTTGAGTGACTGAGTTTATTACTTTTATATCATATCTATCTATCTGTGCGATTCAAACTCAGGGCTGTCTATGAAATCAATCAAACAAGTGTTGAAACTAACAAAGGAGTACACTTCGTCCTTTAAACGCGTACAGTGTGCTTTCCATTAAATTATGTTAGCTGTGAACCACAGGAAGTACTACATAGTCCTCCTCATATGGCAAACATATGTAGTGCGTAGCTTTCAATAGTTCTTCCACAGTATAGCATTCTGAGGTTATTCTGCAGAACCTGTAAATGTCCACCTTGCCCGATCGGAGCGGTGTCGAAAAAAAATCTGTCCTCCCCGACAGCACTTTGACATCAGCATGGTTCCCCTCAACTTTCTGAACAACAATGAACTTTCTTTCAATGTAGTAGCAGTACCCTACCCGAACAGTGTACTTTCGTGCAGAAGATCGACTGCGCATGCCCTCAGACAGCCTTCTGCTGACTTGCGAGAGCGGTCTGTTGCCGGACCTAAGGAACCTTTTAAGTTTACCTAGGAAGCTCTCAAAAGGAAAGGCGCTGAAGCAGTCCAGCGCACCATGGACAGCGCTATCATCTGCCAGATGGCAGAGAGAGTGAACGTTGTACACCATATTTACAGCACCGTAAATATCATGAAAGGCTTGCGTAAAGTTCTTCAGCAGGGCACCTGCGTAGGTGTTGTGCTGGTCATACATTTGTGGTGAGCACAAAACCCGTATTGCGACATGCAATTGCAGAAAATGTTCATACTGTTCTTTTGGAAGCAAATTCTTCAGTACAACAGGTCCCAGATACAACAGAAAGGTCCGGAACTCGGTGGCTTTCCAGCGCTCCAGTTCCGTGATCCCTCTGGGCTTCCGCTGAAACGTCGATGGAAAGGAATGCGAACACTGCACCAAGTGGCGTGTCAGCAAGTTACACAATGTGGAACCGATGCAGTGCGGACGGTTTCCACGAACCCATATCAACAGCATTTTGCGCATCACACCCAAGCATACGAGATGCATGTACTCTGCCGGGAAAAGATGAATTATGTCATGTTGAAGAGACAAAAACGGCGACACACCCAAGTGATGTTCTTGCTGCTGACATTCACGGAATGCTCTGTCAGTCCGTTTCGGTGCATTCACTTCTGGAAAGGTGACCCTTCTGTCAACGTACACTCCCCTCTGCACACACTTCTCACATCCGTAATAACCTGTATGTGATTTTATCCTCTTCAAAAGGCTTCTTGCTGGTGCATCGCAGATCACTGCGGTAAGCTGTACAGAAACGTTAATACCTTTGTGCACGAACCCTTCGTCTTCTAGTTTGGTGAGCTCTGTTATGAAGGGTCGTACAAATTCGTCTATGTTCTCAGGCTTGCCATTACCGCAGTGTAGGCTCACAATAAATGGTTCCGTGTTTGCATAGTTGGTAATTCTGCACAATATTGGCCAGAATGTTTTACTTGAACTTTTGAACAACGGTAATCCGTCAATATTTGCCTGCAGCTGTATAGAAGTGGGAATGTTGTGGACCAAGATTTCTCTCAAACCCTTTACAAGACCAAAATGTACAAAAGTTCCTTCCTCATTCACGTTTGCCTTTCTCTCGGTGTTCAGTATCGTCCGACTGTCCTTTGGAATGTCATGGCCGTGACGCCGAAAGATATCAATTAATGCATTGAACATAGCATGTGAGGGGTGGAACTCTGCATAAAAGTTTCGAAGGTCCTCGCAGAGGTCAATTCCTACAGATGGCCGTTGGTGCTCTGACGTTCGTGCATCGTCGATACTCGCGATTTCCTCTTCAGGATAACTCGACGGCCACAAATCCTCTGATTCTGCGTCAGAATGCAGATCTGAACCACTTGAGTCGTCGGAAGCTGCCAGTTCCAAAGGTGAACACACGATGGGGCTCTCAAAATCTGCTTCGTCTCCTTGTCCCACGCGTGATACTGCAGTTCCGGAACAGCCCGCAGTATCAAGGGTCTCATCTTCTGCAGACTCGGTTGACAAGAGAGCATCCTGCACTTCTCGAACACTTGCCTCATAGAGAGCTCTTACGTTTCTGCTTCTTTTCCACTTGTTTGTTTCTGCGGGGTTCATTTCACAGTTTGCGAAGCACAAGCTACCCGAGCGGAGCTAAAAGCACGGCGACACACAGGACGAAACACGCCACGCCATGAACGATACAAAAGGGCTCAATTCGAAACACCTACACGTTTAGCAGTGCCGCCGGCCGAAACACCGTCTACCACTTCAATTGTTGTCACACATTTTCATTGAATGACGATTTCACGGCGGTAGACAACAGAGGAAACAGCAGGCCAGTGGGTGAACGATGGCACTGGTGATTGGTGGCTTGAATTGGAGACAATTGGAGACGTGCAGCTCGAAGACATAATTTGTGACAGGCAATGATTTCAAATATTATAAAACATACTTTTGAATAAGTATCTACAGACAGGATGTGTAACCAGCCGCAAATAAGCAACATGAGTGATCTACAATACAGCCGCTCCGCTCCCGTTACTGTACAGTAGCGCCACGCCACTTCGTCGTCGTCGATCTCAGCGATGTACCTCGCGACCTCGCGACCCTCGATGACAGCCCTTTGCTTCCGCCTGGATCACGGAGCACGTTGCCGTTGTCAGTTGTCGATTTGGAGCTTCGCAGTTGCAAGAATTTGCAGGTACGTAATTATCACTCACTTCCATATCGCGAAGCAGCAGCGGATGTTCTATATTTCCTTGCAAGTTATTAGTTTGTCTTCTCGAGAAATCTCTTCTCGCGGCACATTTTAGCGTCAGGGCTTTGCCACGACAAACGCCTGAAACTGCAGAGCTCAGAATTTACACGAAATGTTCTCTCTTTTTGTGTGTGTGTGTGGGAGGGGGGTTATGCTACCTTGCGAATGAATAAATGAAGCAATAGCATTTAGGGTGCCCGAAGGGGCAGACTTGTTTTCGAAAGTTTTGTGGTGAGAGAGCGGGAACGCGAGCACAATCCGAAACTTTAGGTTTAGGGTGGCGCAACGGGTTCTACTACCCTGAGGCTATGAGCTTTTACGAATGTTTTCGTCGTTCACATAGTAACTTAGAGTAGGTATATTACATTGATTTAATAAGCTCAGCCTACGCCTTCCGATCGAACTGCAATTATTGCGTGTCACCCCGCCATAAGTACTACGCGTACAGATAATCCGAAGCAGATGCAAGAAGTGCTAATTCTTTTCATACGAGAATTTGGTGAAACGCTCAACACACACTTGTGACTGCCGAACGTTCTCGCGGAACGAACTCAAGTGGTTCGACCACTTGTGTGCATAATGGTGTGCTGATACGAGTTGAATGCTCAATCTAGAACTATATGGGTGTTGTTTTCACGCAGTGGATTGGACCGAATCAGCCTGTGGTTATACATGATGTCAAGATTTGTCGTGGTGGAGTTTCCTGCAGAAAATAGGGTGGCTATTGTCCCTGACACATGGCTTCTGAACTCTGGCAAGCTTTGTTCATGGCCGCCAAAATCCTGGTCTGATGGCAAAATAACTGCTGCTGTGAAGACGAAGAAACCACCTGAAAGCGGATGGTGTATCGTGCCATCACGGCGTTTATCTAAATGCGGTATGCTACTATGTCGTCATCCTATCTTGCTGCGTGTTAATTTTTCGTTTGACATTGCATTGCATTGTAGGCAAAAGTACTGACCATTACGATCATCACTGCAATGTTGTGGCATACCTTAGTTAGAGACTTCCATTTAAATTTACCAGCTGCGTTTATGTAAAGTCTATCCTAGGCCGCTTAGAGAAAATTTGTTTTCTTTTATTGCAGCTACTTACAAGCAGGCCTTGCGACGCCAAGAGCGATGCCAGTATACGTCCCACTGTGATTCTACCAGTAATGATACTGACTCAGAAAATGGTGATGATTTATATATATATTAGTAAGACTTTCATAAGGCATTAATATGACTTTCCATGGAGTTCATATGAACAAGTGTGTGCTACCTTCTGGTGGGAGGGGGTTGCGGGAAGGGAGTGGTTGAGGTTAACCTTCTCAAGTAGTGGCTGCGTGTGCCCAAGTTGTGTTGCTTCATCCACATACCTTCTGCAGCTGCTCAGAGGACTTCCGCCACCAATACATCATCAGCCCTTCCTGTGCCACCAAAGGGGAAGTTACCAGCACCATGGACACCTTTGCAGACAGTGAACCACAATGCCAAGAAATGTAGGTTTACAAAGGTGTTTATGATTGTATGCGATTCATGTTGCACTCTGTGTAGCCACAGCAACAGCTGCTGACGTCGATATGGATGTGTCAGATAACGAAACTCAGCAATGTGCAGAGACGGAGGAAATGAGTAGGCCACTTTTGATTGTGCAGAACTTTTGCTGCTTCATGAAATGCTCAGTTACTTGCTGTGCTTTACTGATCCCAACTGTAGGCATGCCCTCTGAACCATCCTTGACTCCGAATCAGAAGAAGCGTCCTACTGCTGCACGGGACTTTGCATCCAAACCGCTGTCGACTCCAAGTCACCAAGAAAAACATCCTTCCAATGGTGTTCTTGAACTGAGTCCACATGAATGTAAGGCGAAAGTACGGAGGCCCAACAGATATTTAAATGGTTATAGCATTTCTTGCAGCTGACGGGAGGAAGACACCGCCAGTAACATTGGAGGCACTTGCCCGTGAGTTGAGTGGTAGCCACAGAGACTTAAAGGAGACCACACAACCAGTGTTCTCATCAGCTTCATCACAAATTTTTGAATTGTTGTGGTCAGAGAGTCCTTGAAATTGTAAAAAAATATGAAATTTCCTGTTCCCAGCTAACAGTTCTCCCTTTCCTTTTGTAGCTCTCGATCGTCACATCTTGAAATGTTTTGCGGAGGCCAAACAGCAGAACAGAGAAATATTGAGCACTCTGCAGGACATAAAGCAAGCTCAGCTGGATGTTTTCCACCGCCTTTCACAACTCCAGAGCCAAAGTACTGCAGACCTAGTTGAGGATACGTTTGACGTCGATGACCTACGCCTCCCGCTAAGGACAATGGAGGCATTCAGAGCAGCTGAGAAGCAGCTTGAAGACAAATGTGCGCGTCAAACACTGGTATGTCATTACTTTTGTCAGCGTGAAGCCTAGGCACACCTTTAAATATGCCTTATTATAAATGATTATTATAGATGTGATACACGTGTGACATCGTGCTCTTATTTGCCACGATGTGTGTTTTACAGGCATATTCTGGTGTCTTGCCATCTGTCAACCGTATCAGTGCCATCTCATTCATAGAAGCATGGTGCTTGCAAAAGTGCATAATATAAAAGGATGTATTTTGTGTGGCTCTACAGCACTGCGAAAATTTGTTTTTGCAGAAAGGGTATCTCAGTGCCTTTGGAGGTGCCACCCTTGAGGGCACAACACGAGTAATCATGTCACGAGTGATGACTCCTGCCCTGCAGGTCCTCTTTAACATGAAGGGAAGGAAAGGCTCAAAACTGCCCTTTGAGGGCACAAACATGTGCTCAGTTGTCGTCGGTAAGCAAAACATTTAAAGAAATTATGCCATGTAGTATATGAAAGGCTCAGTTTCTAGGCTGCTTGGAAGGGATGACCATAGCCAAATGAGCGCTTCCTGCCAGCATCTCTTAACTTCACATATGTGGATCTCGCGCCTCAGTGATGTCAGCATATTTGACATTGTGTATATAGTTCTCAATTTCTGCAAACAAGCTAGCTGTAGAGCACATGGAGTTTACTGCCCTCGATGTTTCGTATTCTCATACTTCTCCTGTCGCATGCATTACAATTCTCTATAGGTGCAATCGAAGGACGTTCCTCCAACGACAGAGTTGCCATTGAGCACGCTGTGGGGCGATACCTTGCGGGAGCCAAGGACCGTGATGGAGGACGCCGGGCCAGGCTGGAAGCTCCAGCAGCTGCAACGAGTGTGCCTGCAATGCCGCCACCGCTCACCCACTGCACTCCACCGCGTACTTAACATAATCCATTTTGCACTATTACATTCCGTCACGTAGTTAACTGCCTTTCGTATTTTGGCATATATGTACTCTGCAATGCTATAGCGAACAGTGAGGGCAACACTATTGCATTCCACGTATATGGGTCACTATGTTGCATTCATTAACATTGTTGCACTTTCCCATTAGTTTGCATTTTCAATTTCTAAATGGTCTGGAAGGACCAGCACTGTTGCTGAATAAAGTGTTCATCGAAGCAGACCCTTTCGTGTCCGTGGCTGTTGTTAGCACACAAACTACCATGCCCAGCACACAACCGTCACACAGCATATTTCGAGGTAGTGTCTCAGTGGTTCAGTATTAAAATTCATTTAAAAATAATGAAAATGGCAAAAGGGGTTAAAATTGGCAATATGGGAAGAGCACTGGCAATATGGGAAACCAATATTGGCATGCCAATATTGGACCAATATTGGGCCGGGTTGCATTTGCAAAATTGGGCCAATATTGGCATCACTAATTGCCAATATTGGTCCAATGTGGGTCCAATATTGGCGTGCTGCCTGGGCAAGCAGCACACAATATTGGGCCAATATTGGCTGGTCATTGGCCGTACGGCTCCAGTATGGGGCCCGTTTCGCCAAGATTTCCCCCATATTGGCTGAAACTGGGGAATATAGGGCCCCATATTGCCCAACAGTTTGAGCCAATATGGGGAAAATCCTGGCAATATGGGCCCCATATTGCCCGTGTACACCCCATATTCACTGAAAATAGTGAAAATGGTACGTACACGTGTTGCACAAATGCCCAAGCAGCACGGCAAGATTGGTGAAGCGTGTGAAATACCCAATTCAGTACGTCGTTACATCCAACAAATTCCCGCAGATGATACACATTGTTCGAAACACTCAACGTACGTGGCAATCCCATTGTAACATTCACTAGAACTCGACAACTCAACTTTCGACTTTCTGGAAGCAGCCGCGATCTTGCTTCGCGATGCCAATGCCACTCGGTGGCACCGGCTGACAGCGACCGTGGTCGTTTGAGCGAAATCATGCATCCTCCAACTAATGCGCATGCGCGACAGTCGGATCGGACGTTTCATACAGGCTAAAATGTTGCTAGTTCCTCTAATGATAACGGAATTGCTGCAGGTTACTGAAAGCAGTGTCAGTTGCTCTGGCGTATGTCCGTCACCGTCACGAAAGTGTTTCTCTCCTTTGTACTCTCGGAGCGGGTTTCAAATTTTTGGTTTATAGAGTGTTGCGATGACAATGAAGGCTTCTGAGGGATGTTTGGCATCCGTAGTTCCATGTCCGTTCGTTTTTGGGGCAATGCAATGTTGTTTTTGTAATTGTGTGCACCGTGGATCAATGAGATCTGCAGAAATGAAAAAGCAAAAAGAAGAGAGGAGTAATATCAGTGGTGGATATCAAACCAGATAATGTTTTATTATTACACGGACTCCTCGTTGGCGTTATCACAGAAATATTCGCAATATTGGCGCAAAATGCTTGCCAATATGGGCAGCCCATACGGGTCCAATATTGGCGTGCTGCTTCGGTACAAACATACATACATATCCACCAGTAGAAGTGAGATTACGTATTTCGTCTTTCTTTTAGTTTTTTTTTTCTCTAGATCTTCTAATTGATCAACGTTGCACCGCGTTGCAAAAACAAAACTACCTCACCCTAACAACGAAGAACAGGAATAGTGCCCGGGTAGACGTATGGCCAACAGTAGGATAGGACAATTTTCCGCATTTTCAGTCAATATGGGGTGCACATGGGCAATATGGGGCCCAAATTGCCGACATTCCCCCCTTATTAGTTAAAACTTTGCAATATGGGACCATATTGCTGACATTTTCCCCATCACTGGCTCAAACTTGGCAACAGGTGTCCGATATTGCCACGTTTGAACCAATACGGGGATAATCCTTGTAACACGGGTCTCATGTAGGACCCGTATCGCCAACGCCCAGCCAATATGGGCCCACTATTGTGTGCTGCGTGGGTTGATTCCTCCCAACTCAGCCATGGTGGTCCTTCCCAACACAGTATAGCATTCCGAAGGGCGTTGACGGTCATGCCTCGAGCTAAAGAGTTAGCGGGGATTTCCTGTCAAGCACAGCAGCGCCACTGCTCCGAATTCGTTGTTGACTGCATTTCTTTAGCTCGATTACACACGAGTCTTCCACGTTGCTGCTGGCTTCTTTGAGGCAGGCTGAAGTACAGAGCGTTTGGTGTGCCCAACGTGACTGATTGCCTCGTGAATATTTGACCACGCAAGCTTTATGGTATCCAGCAGGCGATTCCAAGTCAATCGCAGACTCTTGAGATATCATCCTGCGCGAGTTCTTGGGGTATATTGACCTTCACCGGCGCTTCACCCCCGGCTGAGCCTCGCCGTTACATATTCTGTAATGCATAGTGCCCTTCGAGCATTCACTAAACATCATTGATCGATTCTACAAGCGTATGACGTGATGCATAAAGTGACAAACATATAACGTGAGCGTGACAAACATATAACGTGAGCCAGTGGGTGGACTCGATACCAACTACCGATGCTGATAGTGATCGAGTCGGAACTATCACGGCGATGTTGCAACGACGCAAATGCGCGCGGAAGGTAGTGTCTGGTAACGCGAGGAGAGTCAGGTGAGAAGGACGACAGCCGGCAAAAAGCCTCACCCTGGTGCGACATGTGGCTCCCGCCTAGTATCACAGGGTTGGGGTCATACAATCTGTTCCGTGGAGCCCCTGCCGCTGCCAGTGCTTCCTACGAGGAGTCGCCTCAAGGCCGTGAAGAATATTTAATATTCCCGTATATGATACAGTATGATGAACTATGCTACAGCATGATATGTCCTCTCAGTACCGTTGCGGTACTGCCTCAGTAGTAAAGCATCCGGCTCGCAATCTGAATGGCGTAGATTCGAATCCTAGACGGTGACAAGCCCACGTTTCCGAGGTTCTTTATTCTAAGAGATTACGGATGCGCTTGTGTGACAGTCAGGGAAAACTCGAATGTTCTTAAGCAGCACAGTGAAGCGGAAATTTTAGTTCATAGGTAATAATGCCTTCTCACCCCAGCGATGTGGTGTACACCACGTAATGCACGAGAAAATATGTATTTCTGTTCTGACCGTCTGTCCGCATGCAAAGGAAGCACGAATAATATTTTGTGCGCGGTCAACAGATGGTGCTACCGATTTCCACTCGGTCACACAGCGAGAGTCCGACTGAGTCTGAATACAGCGTGACAACAGTACCCTGCAGAAGAGCCACTAGGCTGTGAATGTATCAGGAAAGATGTTCATAGTGGGGTACCCGTCGACCTGTATCAATTTTTGTTGTGACTGCAGTGAGCCGGTACGGGTGTATCCCGTTTGAAACCATTAAAAATAATATTCCGGAAATAAACGCGTAAGTACCCACTGTTCAAAATATGCTTTCCAGGATATACTCTTAAAAATCAACGCACAAAATTAATCGCCGAAATATCCCCGTCCAAATAAAAACGCTAAGGAATCTACGGTTAATAATATATCGTTAAAAATAAATCTTTTCAGAATCCCCCAAATTCACCCTAAAGTGCTAGAGTCATGTGGTGTGGCCCAAATCAAGGTGAGCTGGAATCAAGGGGCTTAAAACTAACCTCACAGGAGCAAACTAGCCTAAACTATTCCAAACTAACCGAAACCAAATTAAACTAATCTAACATAACCTGATCTAACCCAGCGCAAAGTGGGGAGACACCCAAAATCCACAATTAAAAATAAACCGCTTAAAAATACACAGTTAAAAATAAATCGGGAAGAATAAACCGGTTAAAATAACCGCCTAAATATCACCGGTTAACAATACACCATTAAAAATAAACTGTTTCAAAATCCCCCATAATCTAGCACGGCGGCGGATTAATACGGGACTGTACAGCTACGCAGGGGATAGGTGGGATGTCTACATCGTATTGGCACGGGATTGGGAAGTGATACAGGTTTGGCACCGGCTGTGCTGTCTCAGGTTTTCACTCGTTTTTCCGAAGACTTTCCAGACTGAAGTTGGCACAGCTCCCCCGAAGTCAGCCCAGCACACATCCTAACCCCCCGTGTCTCCCACTCCTTCCTGCTGTCCTCTCTCTCCATCTGTCCACATCTGTACGTCGCTCATCGCCACAATTGCTTCACAGCGCTAACACTGAACTTAAAAGAAAAACTCTGCTTATAAGCGCACAGTCTGGTTGCGTGGCTAGCGCACTGGTTGTGGAATGCATATGGATGCCTCTATTTAGTGTTTTCGGGTGCTTCTAATCACAATACGTCATTCTCCGTTCTCCACTGACACCAAAAACTTGTTAAATAAGACATATCAATCCACATAAACTGTTTATTTTGCAACAGGGTTCACCGTTGGATGATAGTATCACAAGGTAGACAAAGTTATTCCCATGCGCAAGAGGGAGACACAGATTTGTACATCAAGGAAATGAGATCTTTTATTACCATTGTACGCCATGCAGTAGTGCAGCGAGAAACAAATATTTTGATTTCGGGGGGGGGGGGGGGATCACTGTCGAGCATTATTTGTGTACAGTTTATTTTAATGTAAGGGCAAACAACACCACTTTCTGCAACACTTTGCTTCAAATTATGCATCATTCCCTAAAACATCTGACTGGGCTTGTTGGCGATTATTTACTTTACATAGCTGCTAGACATCCAATGACAGGTTTTATCTTTATGGATGCTTCACCTCAAACGTGAGATAGTCTCCGAAGAACAGCATAGAGTTTGTGGGAGAGTTATACAATTAGTTAGGTATTCTGCTCATTTTTACACAGACAGAAGATTATCATGATTTCTTTAAATTGCTCTTGATCACACTAAAAGGCGATAAGTGTAATGTAAAAAAACAATGACAGAATAAATCTGGTATGTTACCTTAAGGGAGAAAATTTATCGGCCTTTTAATGTAGCAATGATTGGTTCTCAGTAAACCCTTGCCAAGACAAAGAGAGATTTTCACGAAAAAAGGCTCCCAAGAGATGGATATTTTGGCGATGTTGCGGGAGTTTCCATTATATTTCGTTCCAGACAGTCATTCCCTCTTGTGTGAGAGTCAATATTTTGAGTGATTTCTGCTTATTTACTGTTGGTTTCCTTTGAACCACATAGCTAAGCAGGCAACTCAATCATTTTCCCTTGTGATAAACTAAGTAAGTGATAAGCCACAGTATCTCCATCTGTGGCATAGCCATAGGGGGGCTAGGGGCCACGAGCCCCCCATACCTGCCACAGACCAACTCAGGCAAATCGAGCAGATCAGAGGTGAAAAAATATATGGGTGGGGGTGAGGACCAGTGCGACGATCGCGAAAGTTCTTGCAGTTCATGGCGTCTAGCTATAAGCAGCACTGTTGAATGGTTTTCAAAGTAAGAGGTTTTCAAAATACTTCCAAACTCGTGACACCGCCTCATTGGTCATGACAGCCTAGGTGTAATCGTATTGCGAACGTCCAAATCATTTATTTTCGTTTTTTTTCATCTGCATTTTGCGGTGTGTACGAGTATGCTTGTGTTGTCGCACCCAAGATCAGCAGGAGGGATGAGGGGAAGTGGGGCAAGTTTTCCTATCAAGCCTCCCCTAGCTTGGAGGTCTGGCTATGCCACTGATCTCCTCCGAGGTTATAAGAAGAAAGTGTCGTCACAGGAAATGTTTGTTTGATGAGCAACGAAAGGTTCTTCTAAAACACGTTTTTAATTGGTTGTCACATCTGAGGTTATCGTGAGAAACAAAAAATCGAAAAGGTTTAGTTGGAGAGGTGATGTCGAGGCTGTTGGCCAGACCAGTGGACAGGTTTACCTGGTGCTTTACATAGCACAGTAGTAGTAAATGGTCATGCCGAGGCAAAAGCGTGGCGAGTGACAGGCTCGTTTATTGACTGTAGTAGGCGGTTTACATACAAAGGATACCCATACACAAAAGTACAAGTGAAAATATATTTATTAAAGTCAATAGTGTCGCGAATTATGTTATGACTCTGTGTGAAGGAGGAAAACCCAGCCAAAAAACCTCAAGCAGAAGAAACACAATACAATACACGTGACAAAGATTATACTTATTTTATGTACGATGCTATAGCATTGAAGGGGTATCACACATCATACACAATATTTTTTTATTAATGATAATCATACAAGTTTTCAATGAATCAGAACTAAAATGGAGTAGCACATCTTAATCAAAGAAGATGTTTTTAATCTATACAATCACAATCGAAATTACAAGTTTTATTATAAAAAGCCTAACATTGTTATACGTGAGCACCATAGTGGAGTTTTAATTACAAACGCCCTCAAATGTTTTGCAACTCCACCAACTTTTTTTCCCTGTGTACCACTGTTACAATGTACCTGCACCCCTACCTCGGTGCAACTCTCCTCCGCCACCAAGAGCTTACCGTTCTGAATAAAATCCTCGAGCGCAGGCAGAAGCCATTATACTATCAACATGAAGGGGTACTTACGCAGTGCCGCGATGGTACAAAAAAATCCATTATTGAGTCATGTCAAAACGAGGTGCCAATTTCACACAAACTGAGATATCGCTACTGCTGGATCTTATAAGTAAATATAAGAACATGTTAGAGAATAAAAAAAAAATAAAAAAAGCTCTGATAGATGTACCTAACTTCAAGCACAACAGCTGATATTGCAATATGGCATAATTAATCAGATTCTTATGAAGTGATCGATAGAGTTGGCGGAGGGCCTTTGTTTACCTTCGGACATATTTCAACCTGGGCCGACTTCTCTCACGATTTTTTCCAGCGCGAGGTGGGTGGTGCGCGGGTGAGGGGCTGTCCGAATGCATACCACGCATGCATACCGAATGCATGGGCTGCGCGTGCCCTTATCGTTCTGTATTTTTTTTCATCTGCACTCTTAAAAATGAACTTCACCGCATAGTACGTTCCTAGCCAACCATCATCTGGAATAATATCGTTATCCCGTTTTCAACAAATCAGGGCAGATAACGATATCATTGGAGATGATGGTAGGCTAGGAACATGCTATGCGGTGAAGTGCATTTTTAAGAGTGTGCGCCGACTTCTTTGCCGATTTTTCCCCCTCTTCCGGCGACTTCGTTCACATTTTTTTCAGGCGGTGCGTGAGTGGTTTACACACAAATACGGGCATGCACACTGGCATACCAACCAGGCGATGATACCATCACACCTGGGCCGACTTCTTTGGAAAATTTTTCTGCCTGGGCTGACTTCTTTCATAATTTTTTTCGCTTCAACAGGGGTGCAGTAGGCGGTTTACACGCAAGTAGGGGCATGCACACTGACAACCGCACCAAGCGATGGTGTCGTCACACCTGGGCCGACTTCATTCGCGATTTTCACCCTGGGCCGACTTCATTCGTAATTCTTTTCCAATACAACAGCTGCGCGGTGGACGGCTCACATGCAAGTATAGTTATACAAAAGATAGCCATGCACAAAAGTACAAGATGAATTAAATTAAAGCCAATAATGGCAGGAATTATGTTGTGACTGCGTCAAGAAGAAAAACCCAACCAAAAACATGAAATGGAAGAAACAGAACACACATAATAAAGAATATGGGAAGGTAGTTGGAAGGAAAACGAAAAAGAAAGTAGAAGAAACGCAATACATATAATAAAGAATATGGGAAGCTCATTAAATATTCCAACATGACACAATATAATCAATTTCTTATGACGTGAATAGCACACATAGAAGGAAATAACGAGAAACACGATCAACAGCAAATAGAGTACCAAACCTATGCATCGTCCAACTCGTAAAAAGGAGATACGTACAGGAAAATAATTGAAAAAATAATCTATAAAAACGAGAAGCATGACAAATTTAATGCAGCGACTAACACAGAGCTAACGCTGAATAGCAGAGAAACACTTTGAATGGCGCATCATCCACGCGTAAACAATAGATACATGCAAGGAAATAATGAGAAACACGATAAACTAATACAGAACCAAAACAATGCACCATCCAACACGTAAACGAGTGGTACACAAAAGAAAAATAATTGAAAAACAATCTATGAAAACGATAAACATGCACGCACTTAACACTGAATAGCAGAGAAACACTCTAAACGGCGCATCTGCCAACGTGTAAACAGCAGACACATGCAGGAAAATAATATCGAAACAAACTATCAACCAAGAAACATTGCAAATTTAATAAATTGAAATGGAAATAATCTATCTTTTGAACTATTATAAAATCATCCTTGTCAGTCAGCGGCTTGGTTGACTAGCGCCAACATTGCATGTGATGTTTCTTTAGAACTATCTCGCCGGACCATTCCTGTCCTATCACCTGCGGAACGGGATCCTCGTGGCACCCAGCCTTGTTCAAGTTCTTCAGTTCAAGGTTGCAGCGGCAGCACTGTGAAGCCCCGGAAGGTTTTATAAGCGTACCGTGCCTGTGACTAACGGCAGTCAGCGGCTTGGTTGACTAGCGCTAACATTGCATCTGATGTTTCTTTAGAACTATCTCGCCGGACCATTCCTGTCCTATCACCTGCGGAACGGGATCCTCGTGGCACCCAATCTTGTTCAAGTTCTTCAGTTCAAGGTTGCAGCGGCAGCACTGTGAAGCCCCGGAAGGTTTTATAAGCGTACCGTGCCTGTGACTAAGGGTACATTTATGCTGCAGCATCGCTGCTGGCACATGGCACATCGCTGTTTGGCGATGACGAAACAAACACATGTATCTCTGTGGGCGCGTTCATGCTGCAGCATCGCTGCTTGCCAAAGATGCACGCCATGATCATCGCCACAACAATGCTGCCAAACATGTTTGAACATGCCCGGGGACTACCTGACTTCTGGCGATGACAGGTCAAACACAGAGCTTTCTGTTGGTGCATTTACCCTGCAGCCTGGCTGCTCGCTTATCCTCGCCGTTGCTTGCCGCTCTGCTCGCTGCACCTAGGAATGTAAACATGTTTGTCTTCCTGGTATCATTGATGACTGGCGTCTTGAAATCCGACCTAGGATTGGTTGTGATGAAGTCGGTTTCCTCCTTCCCACTTTTCCTCGTTTCCATCCTTCCACAGTGAACGCTGCTAGGCGACTGATATAGCGAAAGCGAGCAGCATCTTGAGCAATCTGCAGGGTAAACGCACCCTAGCGGTTATGCGAGCAGCGAGCAGCGATGCTGCAGCATAAATGTACCCTAACGGCAGTCAGCGGCTTGGTTGACTAGCGCTAACATTGCATCTGATGTTTCTTTAGAACTATCTCGCCGGACCATTCCTGTCCTATCACCTGCGGAACGGGATCCTCGTGGCACCCAATCTTGTTCAAGTTCTTCAGTTCAAGGTTGCAGCGGCAGCACTGTGAAGCCCCGGAAGGTTTTACAAGCGTACCGTGCCTGTGACTAACGGCAGTCAGCGGCTTGGTTGACTAGCGCTAACATTGCATCTGATGTTTCTTTAGAACTATCTCGCCGGACCTTTCCTGTCCTATCACCTGCGGAACGGGATCCTCGTGGCACCCAATCTTGTTCAAGTTCTTCAGTTCAAGGTTGCAGCGGCAGCACTGTGAAGCCCCGGAAGGTTTTATAAGCGTACCGTGCCTGTGACTAACGGCAGTCAGCGGCTTGGTTGACTAGCGCTAACATTGCATCTGATGTTTCTTTAGAACTATCTCGCCGGACCATTCCTGTCCTATCACCTGCGGAACGGGATCCTCGTGGCACCCAATCTTGTTCAAGTTCTTTAGTTCAAGGTTGCAGCGGCAGCACTGTGAAGCCCCGGAAGGTTTTATAAGCGTACCGTGCCTGTGACTAACTGCAGTCAGCGGCTTGTTTGACTAGCGCTAACATTGCATCTGATGTTTCTTTAGAACTATCTCACCGGACCATTTCTGTCCTATCACCTGCGGAACGGGATCCTCGTGGCACCCAATCTTGTTCAAGTTCTTCAGTTCAAGGTTGCAGCGGCAGCACTGTGAAGCCCCGGAAGGTTTTATAAGCGTACCGTGCCTGTGACTAACGGCAGTCAGCGGCTTGTTTGACTAGCGCTAACATTGCATCTGATGTTTCTTTAGAACTATCTCGCCGGACCATTCCTGTCCTATCACCTGCGGAACGGGATCCTCGTGGCACCCAATCTTGTTCAAGTTCTTCAGTTCAAGGTTGCAGCGGCAGCACTGTGAAGCCCCGGAAGGTTTTATAAGCGTACCGTGCCTGTGACTAACGGCAGTCAGCGGCTTGTTTGACTAGCGCTAACATTGCATCTGATGTTTCTTTAGAACTATCTCGCCGGACCATTCCTGTCCTATCACCTGCGGAACGGGATCCTCGTGGCACCCAATCTTGTTCAAGTTCTTCAGTTCAAGGTTGCAGCGGCAGCACTGTGAAGCCCCGGAAGGTTTTATAAGCGTACCGTGCCTGTGACTAACGGCAGTCAGCGGCTTGTTTGACTAGCGCTAACACTGCATCTGATGTTTCTTTAGAACTATCTCGCCGGACCATTCCTGTCCTATCACCTGCGGAACGGGATCCTCGTGGCACCCAATCTTGTTCAAGTTCTTCAGTTCAAGGTTGCAGCGGCAGCACTGTGAAGCCCCGGAAGGTTTAATAAGCGTACCGTGCCTGTGACTAACGGCAGTCAGCGGCTTGGTTGACTAGCGCTAACATTGCATCTGATGTTTCTTTAGGTAAGGCGCACTATATTACTCACTGTGCGATACAATTGATTGTGCCGCTGACTGCACCATGAGTGATTGCATCTGTTGTAATAAGACTTTGCCTCGTGATGGTTATTTCTTGAGCTGTTCGAATTGTAAATACGAATTTCACCTCGCATCACAATGTTCTGGAGTGACTGAAAAAAACATTCCGGTCTATGAGTGTTTTAAAGCGCCAAGAATGGATATGTCGCACCTGTCGAACTCATGATGCCCGGTCCGGTGATGTGGTTTCAGGGTCGCAACCCAGTACGGCGTCTTCATCGGGTACGGGAGACATAAAAGATAGTATTGATAAACTAATGTGCGAATTGTTGTCAGTGAAAGCAACTGTGAACCAGATACCATTACTAAGCCAGAAGGTTGAAGGCCTTGCAGCCCTCAAACCAGTGGTTGAATCACTGTTGCCTATTAAGGACGCGATCGATGAACTCAAAAATTCTATCACTTTCGTCTCGAATATGTACGATGAAGTTCGCGCTAACGTCAACAAAAATGCGGATGACATAAATGAAACAACTAAGAGAGTGACTGTGCTTGAAGATACGGTGGAAAAGCAAGCTGAAGAAATACAGAAACTACTAACATTACAGAACGATAGTGAGCAGCACAATCGTAATCTCAACCTAGAGCTTCACGGGATACCCGTACAGGAGGGCGAAAACCTCAGAGACATTGTTCGGAACATAGCTAGTAAAGCTAGCATATCTGATTTTAAGCCTAAAGCTGTGCAACACATTCACCGTCTACCTGTGAAAGGTGGCAAGATACCGCCTATATTGGTTAGGTTTACTTCGTTGGAAGCCAGGAACGCTCTGTTGCAGAAGCGCAAGATGATAAGAATGCTTTCAGAAAATAGAGATTTGCCTGATAACCTGTACGTGAACGAAAACTTAACAGGTTTCAACAGAGACCTGTTATGGAAGGCAAAGCAACCCAAGCAGCACAATGTACTGAAAGTCGGGTGCAACAGGGGTGGACGGTATGTATCTTATCAGTGTTCTTTAGTTTCACGAGTTTGTTCAAGGCCTTCCACCTACCCGTCCACCCCTATTGCACTCGACTTTCAGTTCATTTTGCTGCTTGGGAACGTGCGAAGAACAAGCATACAGGTTCGTGTGGACAAAGAACGGAAAAATTTATGTCAGGAAGGTTTAAAGGGATCCAGTGTTGCGTATCACAGGCCACAAAGACCTCGCTAAAATTGTCTAATCCGTCATGAACACTTGCTTTGTATTGCCAAACTTTGATGCCTTGTTGGAGGTAGTAAACCCACCTAATCTTCGTACTTCCTTTGGTGTCGTCCATATCAACATCAGAAGCATGCGCAGACACTGGTGTCAATTACAAACAATTATTAGCAAATTGCAAGATTGCATTGACGTGTTTGCTATCTCTGAAATAAACATAACCTCGCTGGAAGGGTTTTCATGCTCAGATAGCCCCTGTTTCAGCCAATGAAATGGAATGTACCGTGTTAAATGTCACTGGAAATAACACCTCGTTGACTGTGCTTTCTGTTTATCGTCCCCCTAAGAGTAATGACACGCTGTTCCTTGATGAGCTAAAACATATTCTTTCTAAGTCTCTGTCCACAGACATTTGTATGATTGGAGATCTTAACGTAGACGTTATGAAAAGCACCAACCGTGTTGTATGCGACTACCTTGATATCCTTGCAGAGTTTGGTATGAATGCATTGATACAACAACCGACTCGTGTAGAGCCGTTACGTGACCATATTGTTTCCGCGTGCTTGGATCATGTAAATGTAAGATGCCGTGATGGCTCTGCATGGGGTGGAGTTGTTGAAGAAAAGCTGTCTGACCACTACCTCACTTTCGGTTTTTCGTGCAATCAAGGCCAGGCCGATGCCAGTTGCTCAACAATCGCTCAAGTTATTGATACTGACTTATTTGATAGACAACTCGCACAACAAGACTGGTCGGATGAATTCATGCATCGCACGCACCACGAGATGTATAACATCCTCGTAGGAAAGTTTACGATGTGCTACGAGAAAGCCAAGCGCCCTGTTAGATTTATTAAACGAAAGGTGGATCATCACTGGCTTGACAATGATATTCTGTCTCTAATCAAACAGAAAGAAATTTGTTGGCAGCGATGTCGTAGACACCCAAGTGATACTGAATTAAAAAAAAACAAATTTCGTGCACTGAGGAATAGGGTAACGGCACTTATTAGACTGGCAAGAGGTGCTTATTACCATAATAAATTCAATAGCGCTAAAGGGAACATCAAAGAAACCTGGCGTGTAATTAACCACTTACGTTGTCATGATGCGGAGCGTAGCATTGATCAGCACCTGGCCAACAGTTTTGATACTGTACACAACTTGGCTGACAGGTTTAGCGCACATTTCGCTAATATTCCAACACAGCCATGTTCAGGTAGAGACACTAGACTGGCCTCACCTAATAAAAACTCATGTAGATTTCCTGATATGAAGGAAGACGACCTGCTTCTCATTGTTAGTAACTTATCCAACACTAGGGCCCCTGTCTGTGATGGGATCCGTAGTATCGATGTCAAAAGGAATATTCACGTTATGAAACATATCATTGTATCTATTTTAAACGGTATTTTTTCAACTGGCGAGGATGCTTAAAAGATCACTCATTCGACCAGTCTTTAAAAAGGGAAAGCGCGATGATGTGGCTAATTATAGACCAATATCTATAGTCCCAGTCCTGGCCCTGATAATGGAAAAAATATGTGTACTCTGTCATGAACAATTTTGCTAACCGGTTTAATCTCATATCTGATAGTTAGTTTGGCTTTATTGAGGGACGAGGCACCTTGGCCCTATTGGAAGACTTCAGTGATTTTCTATACAACGCGTTAGAAAAAAAGCAGTTTGCGGTAGCCTTGTCTCTTGATCTTTCTAGGGCTTTTAACACCATACACCTTGATATATTGTTGTCAGTGTTATATG
Source organism: Ornithodoros turicata (assembly GCF_037126465.1). Lineage (NCBI taxonomy): Eukaryota > Metazoa > Arthropoda > Arachnida > Ixodida > Argasidae > Ornithodoros > Ornithodoros turicata. Next base: position 675,667 of record NW_026999410.1, read on the forward strand.
ACCATGGATACAGAGGTCGTATTTATCACTGGTTGGTAAATTTTCAAAATAACCGCACTCAGATTGTCTCTGTTTGCGGTAACATGAGTGATGTTGTCGACGTAAAAATGGGTGTCCCGCAAGGTTTCGTCCTTGCGGGACTCTTGCGGGACTCTCTCTCTCCTACGGGATTCTTGTGGACTCTGTATATCGGGTCACCAGCCTTTGAAGTATGCACAAACAATGAAGTATTTGGGTTTGTACTTCGACTCCGATATGACATGGAGCACACAAGCTTCGCATGTGTGCAACAAACTAAGACAAATTTCCTGTTTATTATTTTCTTTGAGATATGTGTCTCCCGTCAGAGTTCGCAGAACTATTCTTGATGCCCTAGGTTACAGCGTACTCCGCTATGGCATTACCCTTTTTGGCCATTGTAGTGAAACTTGGAAGACCAGAATGAATGGGATCTTGAGGAGTTGCTTAAAGAGTGTAGACTACAAAAATTCAGCTACAAACGTCTCTTACGACCTATTCCGACGTCTTGGTTTCCCCTCATTCTTTAACCTTTTTAAATACGTTGTCACTTTAAAACATTTTTGGGACCCCTCATATAGGACCCCGGTTAGCGAATGCTGCCCTTCTAGACACAGGCTGGTTAACTTTGTTGTGCCATTTTCACATACAAAATATGGATTCTGTCGCAGGCAATGCTACGTACCTCGTATCTTCAATGAACTCCCTGTTGACATTTTCTGTTTGGAGTCTAAGTACAAACTAAAAAAAGCCCTACGGAAACTTTATCATAGGATGTAGTTCTTCTATATGTTCGTATATTGTCAAACTGTATGCTGCTGATTGCCTCAGGCCGAGTGCCACAAGCCTTTCCGCTTAGACGGGCCTGTTTTGTTATATATCTATTTTGCTTTCTTGAATAAAAATTATTATTATTATTATTATTAATATTGTAAGCTAATCTAGTCGAACAATATACAATTTTCATCCCACTCAAGCGCTATAAACATTACCTTCTTTCCTTCTTTCCTCCAAAGTGAAATATCCTTAGGACCGTAATGCAAATAGATGTTAGTATTATTCGATTCTCAAAAACACAATAAGAATTATATCAAAACAATCAATAGCAAGCAAAAAATCTGGGAATAGACGTCAATATCGGTGCAAACTGGTCTTAGACAAACATTATAAGCAAGCGAGAAATATCATCTGCGGAAACAATACTCAATCAAAAAGAGAAACGCTGCATTTAATGTATTTCAGATCGGACACAACTATCATGCATATATTATTCTCAACTCACAAAATATCAATCGAGTGAACATCTGAAGCAAAGATAGAAAGTCAAGTTTATTCAGTGATAGAAACAATACTAATTCGAAAACGGGAAACAAATTTAATTACATCATTTTTATAAGTTTGCAACAGTAATTTCTACACGCAGAAGCCACACACAAACAACTCCTCTGAAATGCAAATTATTGTAAAAGCTTTCTTTAGCGGAAAGGAACGCACACATCTCAAAAATACATTCCCATCTAGTAGAATATTTTTATAAATATCAATCGAGTGATCACCTGAAACAAAGTCATAGCAGTAATTAATTTAGGCAGACATTTTCCTAACCACGCAGCCCAAATACATCCCAGAAACACGTCTTTTTCATTCAACCCACTAGCGGATCCGGAGTGAGGGAGGGAAAGCCGCTAGGCCGTAAAGTTCCCATACACTTTCGTTAAGGTTATGCCAGCAGGGAGTAGGGGAATTCTACGATGGCATTCGTACACAATCTATAGTTGAAAATCATAAACTCGCTCCTGCAAGTCAAGTTAGGGAAGGGGGTTTTCTAGCGCTGTCTTGTACGTAGAATCATGAAAGCGCACGTTTTTCTTACTCATTACATCTTTTTGTAAATTGATTTTCGTAATTCTCACGGCAGGTGGATATTAATAACATTCTAAACCTGATAACATAATAAGTTTTTAATTAATAAAATGAGCACCGATATGGCTTAAGTAAGTGTAGAAGCACACTACAAAACAGAAAAAAATGAAGTTTTAGCGAAGAGATGGATGGATTTTGTACTCGTTACCATAGGTCAATGGAGGACATGATAAAAAGCTGCTTTGAAAAAGAAGAGCAACGAAATGATTCTATTATCACAGCATTCCAATACGTCTTAGACATGGTCGGATTCGGAGATATGGTACAAAAAAATGGAATTGATGGTGCAAGAACTTGTATGCCGAATGTACAATAGTTACAAAAATATTTGCACGTCAACAACGGAAGGGCCACTGGGATTGATGGTGGAGTTTTTCAGGTTTGCTAACGACGAATTGAAATATACTAGACCAGATGAAATTGTAATCATTGCAATGGGCATTGCATTAATCAAGAAAGCAATCAGATCAAATTATCATATACAAGCAGTCTGTATCGCGCGATTCATTACGGATTTGTTGAAATTACACCTAACAATTGAAATGGAAAGTACATAAAAATATTATCACGTGATATGTTCCACTACAGCCTCGACAGAACTATTTACTTGTATCAGTTCTTGCAATGATGTCGAATGAGCAGAAGTTCACTATTGTCGTACAAGGTCTGATGTATCATCACTTATTGAAACTCAACGAACATGTCAATTGTGGTGGTCCATCAGGCGATTTTCGTGTAATACTATCTTGTACGCCATTCAAGAATCTTCATACAAAGAAAAGAAACATCAACAAGAGATTGATATTTTTTTCGAAAGAAATATGCTTAAAATTCGAAGAAATGGTCACCCGCGTCGACGAACCCGTTTCCGGAAGCATTCCATAACCACTGCGGAATCTGTCACAATCCCCCTGGATGTTGCAACCGGGAATTTGGAGACACTGCAGCAATCAAAGTGACTTTACACTCGAAGCAATAGCAAGAGACAGTAGTTAACACCCCCTGCTCAATTTTGTGGCTACCAGCTGTGAGCGGAACTCATCATCTGATAGTTGGGCCTCAAAGTTTTTCAATTCCTCGGTTTGCAGTGAGAAGTCTTCAGACATCCTTGATACCGTCGAAGGTGCTTTTTCCTCGAGGAGTTTGAGTCCCATGGTGCTCTGCTCCTTGATATTGTGGAGGTCTTTCACGATTGCTTCGGTCACTGAAGTAATAGCATTTTGTAATATCAACATATGTAATACACTTACACTCGCCAAACAATTTTTAGGCTTAAAGGAGCCACTAAATCGGTCTGAATTATCGAGCCGTTCATATTTTTAAACAAGTGTATAAATCTGCACTGTTTCAACGAAACTTTATTTGGACTCTAACACTCGCTCGAAATAACTGTCTACACAAGTTAGCTTCACGAACACGGGATAGTACTTTGCGTTGTTTCTGTTAGGGTAGCCTTGTTGCGACACTTTAGGGAACAAAGGCAACTTTATCGTTACCACTGTTGTCTGAACCTTGCTGCAGCAGATCAGGAGCCTGGCTGGTTATATCAGACAGTTTGGGCGAAATTCGCCTTTGTTGTCTACGTCTGCACGCAGCTAATCTTACACGCGGACCTCGACAACAGAGGTTGTGTTTTGATTGCGCTTTTCTTCTAAACGGTAGCATTGTGTCAACTACTTTTGTCTGAGGGGTACTTATTGAAATACAGACTTTCACTTGAGAGTAAGTTTTAGATAACCCTGTCGCACGTTTGAAAGTATGTGGTACCATTTATGTACCACGTTTATGGTACAAGTTTGACCTGTGCTGCTGTATGTCACCAATCATATAAGGTGACAACGTTCTCTTGGTCAGTGACATACTCTTTTCGCAGTGAGCGAATTTTTTTAAATGCGTGCCTCGCTCTCGTTAACTACGTAGCTTATCTGTGACCTCATTTTATTCATTGCATGATACTCCGGGACAGAAAAAAAATGGGGTCGCCTCAGTGCTCTTTTATGCACACTGTACTTTTCATACTGCAGCTTGTGGTTTGGACGCATATACATGGTGTCTCAGCTAAGGAATGACAGGAACTTAAAGGATAGATCCATGCATGCAAACAAAGCTGGCTGAAAGCTGTTAAATGTTGCGCTCTCCACTCTGACACTCTGTTTTGGTGACCCATGAATTGAGCATAACTAGTTAGCCAGCTTTTTAACTACTACCCTTATGGGAGAAGTAAGAATTAGAGCATGTTGAGTAACCTACATGTTTCCATGCCCTGCAGATTTACTTTTACGGAAATATCTCCATTAGAGGTTTCTTCTTGCATTTGCCCTAGAGCTGTGACTAGAAAGTTAACTAGTCAATTATGTCTCATTTATCTGCAGCAACAACAAAAAGCTGTTAACATGGAGCACAACACAGCTTTCAGCAAGTTTCAGTCGCACACAGCACTCCCATCATAGACTGGACTCCCTGTACATGCAGCAGTATGAGTGTAATCATTAAACTTTTTACAAGCGAGCGGAGCACTGATGCTCACAAAAAAGCTGAAACTCTGCTTACCTTGGCTACAACGTCTGGAAGAATATTGCTTGCCAGGCTTCTCATTGGCGGACATAGGCCCAATAGAGGTGTTGTCAGACTTCTCAGTAGCAATGCTAGACAGAAGTGAAGAGGATGTCTCTTCATCTGCAATGATGTAACAGTGACATTAGTTCTTATTGCTATGATCATTTTTCATCCAGTGTAGCAGTTACAGCATACTTGGCTAAAATGTGCCATTGTTCGGGCTGAACATTTTTGGTCCACATGCAGCTTCCATGTTTTTGTAGGATCTTTCGCAAATACAAAATAAGCAACTGATACGGTGTGTTAAATCACACACTTCCATTTTCAGACAAGTGCTCTGCAAGCAGTACGTGTTTAGGGAAGCCACTAAATACCCACTCACCAGAAAGGCTGTCCACAGATAAATCTTCAAAACTGAATGTTAACAAGGTCTGGTTTTATGCGGTCCACAGTGCAATATTCATTACCTGAATCTACGATACTGCGACAATAGCTGTGGTGAAGCATTTTCCCATGCATTTTTTTCGTTGTCAGATAAAGATAGAGAGTTGGTTTCATGTGCTATACACGATAAAATAAGAACAAATCAGAACATGATCTTGTAGCCACATTCCTCATTAAAGGACTATCACATCCGAGAAGGTATGTATGTAACTGACGCGGTAATGTCTGTCATCGCTTCACATTCAATTTGGCCAAGTTCCTGCTTCAAATACGGCGTCCAAATTAAATAAATGAATTTTAATGATTGAGACGCCCTCTGCAGCTAACATAATCGAAGTTCGGAGTTCGGAGTTCAGTTTCAGTTTTGTCCGAGGACGCCTGCTTGGCATTCGCATTGCACTACGCCGTATTTTCTCGACTCTGAGGACACCCTCTTCTTTTTTTTCAAGGTGAGATCCAAAGTGGGGAGGTGTCCATACATTCCAGCATTAGGAATTTAGAAACTCTAGTGAGACATTAAGAATGAAGTTCAATGGATCATCCAGAACAAATTATTTGTTACTTAATTACAGCTTAACTTAATTGAAGCTATACTTTTTGAGTCACCACCGCTCTCCCACACGGGTGACTCTGACTCAAAAGTCGTCACGCTCGCAAAGGTTATCGCTTTCAGAGTAGTGTATTGCTTACTTGAAGGATTCTTCAGTAATTCCTGGCTGTAGATCCTTTTCAAGGTGAGATACGCACTGCATGATGACTCTGGGCCCCCGGCAATACTTTCGTATCTTTTCAAACCTTTCCTTGCCGGATCATGTCAGCAGTGTGTTGCTTTCAGCTTGGCCTCTCGCTTTGCAGAGGTGAAATTTTTAGTACATAAACCATTTGCCACATGACCGTAAATATTTTTCCGTGCGATGTATCGGCACTTTACTATTGGATAAAAATATAATCGGCGGATTTTACCAACAGTTATTAACGAAAAAAACCGAACTTGCCGCAATGTGCGCTGACTTTGCTTGTCTAGTACGTTTTAATGGGCTGGTCGCTTGAGGTATGGAAGCTGTCAGAGATTAAACTATCCTTCCTCAAAACGCCTTAATTAGAATTCCTTTATTTATTTGTAGCCGTATTCCCCTACACAAGCGCCAAAGCGTGCCTTGGTTTTTGGCCCGGAGCCCACAGTCGACCCTGCCGTACGGTCGTTCTACACTGTGTTGAAAAAAAAATATTCTGGTGCACGCTTACGCATGTCGCAACATCACATACAGTCAGCCCTCGCTGTATGAACCTCCGGTTTACGAATTTCCTCGGTTTATGAACGGCGTCAAAAGGAACCAAACTTTTTCCATTGCGTATTCCTGCCTCGGTTTATGAACACTCGATAGCCGAACCGCAAAAACATGTTTGTCCTGACATCGATTTAAGAACGGGGTTTCTAATGCACGGGGAAGTATTGAGATCGCGTCAATACATATAAAGCATAAATGTCAAACACCCGTGCAGTGTCCCACAGCCACAATAATGAGTGGCAGAAAACAGAGAAGTGGATTTCCAGTGCTGACGGTGAACACATAGCTGAGCCGCTTGATGATGGTACTTTAGGACAGTTGTCAAATAATGGTAACGAAGATGATCATGTAGTGAGAGTGAAGATAACTAGCAGGACTGTTCCAAAGCTGTGACAGCTCGTTCAGCTTGGAATCACATTCAGTGTGTTATACAGTACTTCGAGGACAAGGCGGACGAGCCAAGTGCCAGACTTCGATCGTCTCTTCCGCAGAAGACAAATACAGTCGAATGTATGGTGCAGAGCAGAATTAAGCAGTATTTCCACAAATGACGTAATCTAGTGCATTTCCCGTCGTATTTCAGCCCATTTCCCTTCCGCGCCCCTTGAACCCCGATTTATGAATACCTCGATTTATGAACGATTTTTCGAGAAATGAAGAGTGTTCATAAATCAAAGGTTAACTGTACTTTTTTTTCTCCGAAATCGACGTTGGTCGAGCGACACCGCTGGGACCGTTGAGCTGGAATGACCCATTTAAGTTTTTGTTCTGCATTGCCAATTGAGTACTGATGTACTTGAAATCAGAGAGAGAGTACAGAACAACATACAAATATCGAAATGTACTTAAAGTGAACTTAAGTACTTGGTGCTTCAAGTACTAATTTGTTAACCACGTATTATCAAAGAAACGACCTCCCTCTGCTATTTTCTTTTATTCTTTATTTAATTCTTTGATTGTCACCGGTAATGATACAGAGAATAACACACGATGTAATGGCACAGCTTTTGTTCAGTTCGCTTAAATGCACCGAAGGAGCAGACGACGGCTGTTGAGATTGTTGCGGAAGTTCCTCTCTGGAAATATGAGAAATCTCCAGAATGAAGCCGACCAATGAAAGGATGGCTTTGAAAATCCTGTGCCGATTGAGCGACGGCAATCTCCAAGGAGCGTATTAAGTGAAGTAAACGAACTCTCCACGGATGCCAATTGCCTGCTTGATTCCCTCAGATCTGCCATTCAAAAGTGCGTCACAATGATGTTTTGCCACTGTAGGTTGCTCGGCTGCAATGCTAATTTATGAAACTGGTTACCTACGTGAGGCCAACAACGGCAAGCGGTTTCACCATCACCACCTATGAAACTGGTTTATTTTTAATCAATATTTAAACACTTTTCGGAAGATAAAACTGGAAAGAAAAAAAACGACTGTGCAATGTCAAACACTATGGGACGGTACGTGTTTCAAACGAACATTTCTGTGGGCGGCGTTCCTATACGCGGGTCGAAATACCGGGACACAGATTACTTTCGAGTAGGAGTTTCTTGTAGCACCAGAAGAAAAGGGAAGCACAGCTATAAACATAAGCCATGTCTGTGGTGATTGCAATGCTGTTCTTTTCGAAGAGCGTTAGTAGTAAAAAAAGAAGAATCACAAGATTACATACAGATTCCAAACGATTATGTTATGTTATATGACGTTATTATGATATGCAACCAATATAACTCATTAAAATCCTGAGTTACAGCATTTCTTCATATACTTATTGCACGCTAGCATATACGGCAGAACAACTGTATTCGTATACGGGTATCTTCTTAGGCCCACAGATGTAGTCATACATCTCCACGCAACACGGGTCCACGTTGCCTAGATCCGTCACTAACATGACACAAGCGTCCTCTGAAAGAGCCGGAACAAGTAGATGAACAGCAGTAAGGGTAAATAGGACCAAGTGGAATAAAGGTTATGCTGGATTTATAATAGTATAAATATATATATATATATTTTTACTGATACTGTTACGAACACGGCAGTCTCAAATCTCCAAACCGTGGCTGAGCGCTCCCGTATCGGCGGTGTGGAGAACGAAGGACCTAAGGGCTTCGAACTTCCGCTCTAAAACCAAAATTGCAATTCGTTTGCGAGTGGCCCACCAGGGTGAACTTAAATATTTGTCGCGATCGTCCCACAAAAAACACCTTGGAGAAATTTTTTGCACTTATAACTAGGAAACTATAATACATTTGCGCGGAAATTTCGTTCTTTTAGCGCGTCCGCCAATGCCATTTTTTCTTCGGCGAAGTTTTCAATTTTTCCTAAAGGTACCGTCTCTCCCATTTTTTTACAGCCTAACAATTTAATGTTCTGGCGTCAAAACTTTTTGGTGGAATGTACTGGTAGGCCCCTAAAAATAAAAAAATATAACTTAGCAATTTCTGCTCATAGTCTTTTTTTTCAAGAAAGATGTTGAATTCGTGCCGTTTTGCGCCTCTTTCGCTGAAGCGTAGCTAGCTACTTTTCCACTCGCGGCGACTGCAAATCCGATGATAACCAGCTTGAACTTTTCGGAAGCGCGTCCCGTTTGATTTTTTCAGATATGTAAAGCCGTTCAACCCTCTGCGCTTGCTCAAACGCATTACAGTTTTGCGTTCGGAGCGGAACTTCGAAGCCCCCTAGCGGCGGTTCCGTGCGTATCCCGAATGATATATTTCACACAGAACGTATGTACGTCAGTGAGAAGGACATAAATATATATATATATATATTTTTTCTTTTTTTTTCACGAAAATCGGCCGTGGTCGAGCCACGCCATTGTGACGTTTGAGCTGGGCATAACACTATTATTGAAGCTAAAGAATCATGTTTGCATGGTAAGCAATTGAGAAAGACACAGTCCATCTATTCCTGAGGGAACTGTGTTAATAAGCTGTGCGTGACTTTCGGCTCGTCTTTAGGAAAGTTGATGGCTTTTCGTCCTTGACCTTATTGTATTTCGTATAATTTGTCCCTCTGGAATGCACATTTCAGCTGTGTTTGGGACTTCTTCCGTGTGTGCCTGTTTTCGTACTGCCTCGTATCTCGTACCTCGAGGTTTTAGTGATATGTATCATATCCTTGTTTGCAACAGGAACACTGGGTAAAACGGTGCTATTCTCGTGTATGTGGCCAAGAGCGAGGTATATAGGCAATCAAATATTTGGCTGTATCGCATGTAGCATGTCATCTCTAGCATGCGTCAAGCCTCCCACCGACCGCAACTTATTTTGCTCTGTCAGTGCTACCACACCCCGATTCCCCCATACGAACGCAGCTTACTGTGTACGGCGACGGCATTCAAGAGGACGCAGCTCCCGTACTTTATGTAGAGTGCCAGGAAAGGAATGGGTGGTTCATCGTTCACTGTAATCAATCCAAATAAAAAAAAATACCATAAACATCCGACTTCATGCATAATGTATAATGTAAAAACCCCGAGACTAGGGAATACGAAGGGACAGACACAACACGAAGTCTACTTCGTGTTGTGTCTGTCCCTTCGTGTTCCCTAGTCTTGGGGTTTTTACATTATGTATCATCTTCACCAGCTCGCTTGCTTCCTAGGCTTTTTTTTATTATCCGACTTCAGTTTTGAAGTTGCTGACTGCAAAATAGAGGCTTTAGCGATAAGGATCGGCATCGAATTTCACAGGTCCCCGAAGTCATTGTTCGAGCTATTCCAAGCTCTTTGCAGCTGTACCAAGGTAAGATAATCTTGTTCGGGTGTTGTCTAAGTATACTTTGCGTGGTCATCCCTGAACAAATGTAAGTAACTACGTATGCAAGTAAATAAGTAAGTAAGTAAAGTGACGTAAAGTAAGTAAGTAGATAGGTGCTAGACACAGACAGACAGAAAGATAGATAGATAGAATGCCGACATCATGAGTTTTCCGCAGTGCTCAAGAAGACAAATTCTCATTTTTCTGTGTCTCAAATTTTCACTTTTCTTTTTCCTTTTCTTTCTAGAGCTCTAAGAGTGTTGGCATACCTCTCACGGAAGCAGAGGATACCCCCAAAGGATACTTTTTAGTTAGCCATACAGCAGTGGCGTCGAATTGTTGTGCAAGTAAATTCTGTTGAAGGACTGTACGCTCGTTAGGCTAGATTGGTTCCGCAATCCCGATCTTCTGGTTGGTGATCTTCGGTTAGTCAGCGATAAAGCATTTGCTCGGAGACTTTCATCAAGTTCCCGCGCGAAGTCTGGTTGCAAAATTTATTTGAAATCCAAGACGACCTTAAAGGGTTAGCACGCATGACGTTGGGGTCGCGCCAGATTAAAGGGTCAGTGACGCGCAAAAATTTCTCGTCGCGCTATGAAAAATATTGTCACCATGACAGTAACGCGAGAGAACGGGGTACATCCGTTGCATTTAAAACGCGACGAAAAGTGCCATAGTTCATTGGATTTTCGTGATTATTTTTATGTGAAAGCACCACCCGTGTAATGAACAACTGCACCGGTCTCGGACTTTAGATAACAGCGGTTTTCGAGAAACACAATAGACTGTGCACTGCGCGAGCGTCAGCGATTAGCAAAGCGGTGCTTTCCTAGTGCATTGAGGGTCACTCATTCGCTCTACGGAGAAGTAAGATACGTAATAATTTTTTTTCGTGCATTCTATAGGCGTACAGAACTCAAACATGATCTCTGAAATTATTGTGTGCTTCGCGCGATAAAATTGATTGAAAATGGCAAAAACGGCCGATAGCTCAATTTTGTTCACACATCCCAGCCTCGTTTCAAGAACGATATATAACTGACGTTAATTAGTTTTACATCAAATGATAGCATATTAATAGCGCTTTCAAATCATCCATTTCGCGATCGGCTAGATAATTCACTAGAGATGGTATATTACTTAGATACATGCACTGTATGAGAAAAATGTATGTCATTTTCTGACACACAGCACATCTGGTTTTAACGAGAAAATTTATATTTGTTCACTATTATGCAACGTTTCTATTGACATCGATTTTATACATGGTAGAAGTACGTAACCGAGATTACGGAGCGGAATACGAACACCAATTTCGCAGTAACGTCCATCACTCGACGGCCGCCACACGACGGCTCCTAGAAGACGCTGCGGGGTACATATCGTAGTGATCGGTTCATTCACTGATCTTTGCATGGGACAAAATGGCAATGGGTGTACCAGGTGCCATATATGGTTCCGTATATGGTAATAGCAGGTGCACTAGTTTGGTTTTATTCTGGAAATGCATTTTCGCATCTTCGCGTCTTTGAAATCACACCGATAAAGGTAATTCTCATTAGCGCATGACACGATAGCGCTGTATTTTACAACAAAGCACATTCTTTCTCATGCGGTATAGAGACGTCTTAATCCAAGCGACCTTGCTGACCACTGCTCACTGTTTGGTGTTTGTGGTCAGTAGTAATCTCGAAAAGCGGGTGAGTGGATCTCCACGCACGATGTTGCTGGTTCAGCCAAGTGAAGGGAGACAACTGCTCGGCCAATGCATGCACGTGCGACATGGTTGTGATGGTACGAAACATCTACAGTGCTCAACGTGTCTTTTGTGCGGATTATGCGTGACCATAAAAAGATGGACAAGCAGCCTGACTTCGTTAGTATTACAAGCGCGGACACCAGTGCACCGAAGGAAGCCTTGCGTGCGGAACAATGTGATGCAGTGGACAACGTGGACGAATTCTGCAAGAACTGTGCAACGTGTTTTCGGTGAGCTATAGATGAGCTAGATCAACAGACTCATGCATGTGATAAATAGCGGAAGAAGAGAGCTTGTTACCAAAGGCTTCATGACACGTTCAATAAGTGGATACTTAGTCTTTTTAAGGACGCTTATGCCGACATCAGGATGGGGATGACAAAGTTCTACACACTTCGACATAACTGAGTCCGGACTCTTCCACGTCTAAGGGTATGCGCGTGTTCGTTGTCTACACAACGTCCAGAGGAACTTCAACTTTGCTGAAAATTGGACCCTTAGTTTTTTTTTTTTAACCAAGTACATACTGGAAAACAGATCAGATTTATTTTGTCACATGTGTCGTAGTGACACTCGTTTTCACCAAGACCGTCGCAACAGTGAGCGACTACCTGTTCCACGAGAGTGCAAATGCGTTCCTCGCGTTGAAAAGATAGTAGAGGATTTCCATGGGGGATATCCTGCCCCCATTTTCACATGTCATCTCCGTTTCTAATGGTGCCGCTCCAGATTTCAAGAATAGGTTCCAGCTCTACGAGGTGAGTAAAAACGGTTTGTTGTTGAGATGGCTATTCATTACCAGTAGACACGGCAAAAGCGCCCGTGATCGTGTTGGCGCGTCCCTGAAGCAGACGGCAAGTTTACATGAAATGAAGTGCCGAGTTAATGACGCTTTTCAAACTCCTGCCGATTTTTTGCGTGCTGTAACTGAAAAGGCATACTCCACCCGTTTGCTGAATCTTCCGTCAAGTGAAGTTAGAGAATTTCGGGAAGCGAAACAAGACGAGTGGGGGTCCGTGCCAGCTGTTCCGGGGATTCGTTCCTCACACGTGTGGTATAAGGCACCAAACGAACCTATATTAAAAGTTATGGCAGCAAGCACATCTATTGAGATGGGTTCATCAGCGTAACGAGTACGTTGTGAACCGTCGAGATTTTTCCTCTATTGAACTGATTCGGGATTCAACAGGATGTGCATATATTGTGTTCATGGCTTGGTCTCTCTCTCTCTCTCCCATCTCATCGTCATCATGTTGTTGTTGTTTCTTGTTGTTGTTGTTGATCATCTCTGCATATCCCTTATGTACTCTTCGAATTAAACTGTGTAGGAGTGCTTACATGTTTTATGTCGATAATTTACAACATCCCTGTCTGAAAAAGAAATTGTTGTCTGGTGAATAAATTACAACCAAATTAATGTTAATATTATGTGATATTACGCTGTATGACTGTCAACTTATGTGTACATAACACCAAACTAGTGCATCTGGCGAGAGAGAAATATCCATGGTCATTTTGTCAAATGAGAAGGTCAGTGAATGAAACAACAGGTAGGGGGCTAGGTAGATAGGTAGGTGGGTAGGGAGGTATTGAGGTAGGTAGGTAGGTAGGTTAAAAGAGATAGTGTTACATTGCACTTATTTTTTTTATTTTACGTTTCTTCTCGTCAAAGTGTAGCTAGCCAAGGACTTACGAATTTGCTCCTTAATGTTGCTGACATTGTATCCAAGCCCGGACCTGAGCTTGTATACGACATGACGATTAACCTCACTGCAAAAGAACGAAGGTAAAATAAATTAGTGGCCTTTCGGTTTGAGAAATTCACCTAATGCGCCCTAATTTCTGCCGCCCATGTGCTATGCTTGTCTACAGTGCCCACCAGACGCAGGGCCTTCGTCTTCTGGCGGAGTACTTGTGCTCCACCGGTCTGGCGACGGCTCTTTGAAAGCCCCATCATCATCCCTTCATCCTCCCCCAACGCGAAATAGGGCAGTGTACCGCCTCAGCGGCGGTGAATCGCCCACCCCATTACCATCCAATGTATGTGTGTTGTCTACAGTGTCCAGACAAACGAGACAGTGCCTGCCAGAGACGTCCCAAAGCAAACCAGCCTGAGATGGAGTGCGGTCAGCTCTAGTATATCTGTATATGTGGGATTGCGGTCTGATGGGCCATTAACGGGCGTAGAAAGGAATGACGGACATTCCCTGCACGCTGCAGTGAAGCTCTGCACCCTACGCTGTAGTAGTCATCTGTCCGCTGTTTCAGCATGGTCCACTGTTTCTCAAACTGTGAGAGATGACACCTAAACGGGTCATGAACCTTTTTCTGGGGTCATGGAGTGTGCAAGCAGACAATGCGATATGGGTTGAGCCACAAAGACCACCGTATTGATTTGCTTGTATCAACAAAACAAACACATCATTCTCGTTAAAATACATGATTAAATGAATCTTCGTTAAAGGACATTAATATTAATTTTTGGTAGTTCTCTTTGTGTTTTTGTCTTTTAAATACAGTACAATGTAACTACTCAACAAACTACTCAAAGAGGTCACGTACTGGAAAAGTTTGAGAAAAACTGGCATGGTGTATGCGTCTGTGTGTTTTTGCAATATGCAACTTACACGCGAATATTATTTGTACTCTATGTAGCAGCAGGCGGTCGCAACGGCCCGCATTTATGCCCGCCAAAAAAGAGAGAAAAGTTAGAAATATGGTCCCAGCAATAGTGGTAACTTGTTAGATAGCTGGGTCCTTGATATGATTGTGGCTAACGGATAACCAAATGACAGAGAAAGCCGTTGACCGTGACAACCAATGCAGACTGACGAAGGGCATGCGCAACACAGTTTATTCTCTGGGCGCCAGGCGCTAGTGGCGTTGAGGATGATGGTGCCTCTGTACGGCTCCCCCACCCCCCTAGCCAACTGCCGGTGGCAGAGTGATGTACAGCGAGGGCAGGGGTCCAGGGGACGCGTTTCAAGGGCGCCTTGGTAAATGGAACAGCACGATAGTACCGGTCTGCGCGGTGGAGATCCGGGAATGGGCCGGGGTAGGGGCTGGAGTGGTTTTCGCACGGCGTCGCAGCGGATGAAGACGTGTATACAGGTGATCGATCACGGTGTTGGTAGCTTCTGGGGGAGCGTGGTGAGAACCTGTGACGGTGCGAAGCCGAGAGGCATAGTCCGAGGCGCTACTCAGAGAGTCGACGGAAGGGGGGCACAGTAGCTCTTCGAGAAAGAGCAGTGTTGTGCCATAGACGTGCTCGGCCACGGATCATCCCAGATCGGGCTGTAAGGCGGCGCGTAAGCACGGAAGTGCAACCAGGATAATCTCGGGCCCTGGGATCTGGGGAGAGGCGCAGAGCGCAAGTTTGAGTTGTTGGTGTAGCCGTTCGACCAGGCTGTTGGACGCAGGATGGCATGCCGTGGTCCGGATTCGTTTGGTGCGGAGAGAGTTAGTGGGCGCGGCAAATAATGCTAACTCGAACCGGCGACCCCGGTCGGTTGTGACGATGGACGACGTGCCAAAACGAGAGAACCGCGTAGTGACGAGGGCTGCAGCCTCAGTGGAGGCGGTCGCGTCAGGAACAGGAACGCATTCGTGCCCGCGGGTACAGCGGGCAATCATGGTGAGTATGTGAGTGGAGCCTTGACTGGATGGAAAAGGTCCAACTACGTCGATGTGGATGTGGTCGAAATGCCCGTTTGGTAGCAGAAAGGTTCAAGGTGGAAAGCAGGCGCGGCGCTGAACCTTGCCGCGCTGGCACTGTACACATGCGCGAGCCTAGAGTCGGATGTTAGCGTTCGTGCCAGGCCAGACATATCGCGTACCAATAAGCCGTTGCGTCCCGCGGACGCCAGGGTGACATGAGTGATGGAAATGACTGAAGATAGCACTGCGAAACACGGAGGGAACAAAAGGTCTAGCTGACGAGTGTGACGTGTCGCAGGTGACTGGGGTCGATGCGACTGGAAGTAGAACGTCTTCAGGCCGGAGGCTGGTCGAGGCGGGACTTGCGCTGAAACGGGCGAGTTCGTCGTCAGCAACCTGAGCTGTCGCAAAGGTGTCGACAGAGAGGATGGTTTGGCAGCGCTGCTCCTACGGCACGGTGACAGCAGACGCGCGGCTGAGGGCGTCATCCGCAGCGTTATTTGCACGACTTACATGCTGGATATCAGAAGAAAATTCAGATATGAAGGAGAGCTCGTGGTGTATATGCAGTGCCGGAGGACGAGATGGCTTACGTGAGAGGCTTGTGGTCTGTATATATGGTAAATGGGCGACCCTCCTGAAAATGCCGAAAGTGCTTCACTGTGTGGAAGATAGCGACGAGTTCATGCCCAAAGATGCTATACCTTGTTTCGGCCGGCTCGAGCATGCGCGAGAAGAAAGCGACAGGGTGCCAAGCAGATGAGACACGCTGCTGAAGGACAGCACCGACCGCGACGTTCAAGGTATCCACCATGATGCTTGTAGGGGCGTCTTGACGGGGGTGGAACACGAGTGTAGCGGAAACGAGGTCGTCATGGATCTTGCTAAAGGCGCAAGAGCTTCCGAATGTCATGATAGGCTGGAGGAATCGCGGCCGTGACCGGCTAGCAAAGCCTTAAGAGAACGAAGTGTCTGCGCATAAGGTGGTATGAAGCCACGATAGACGTTCACCAAACCAAGGAATTCCGGAGCTGGTTCGGTGATGATGGATGTGGAACGCAACTATACAGGGTGTCTTTTTTAATGCGATACATATTTTTCATTAAACAACTATAAGGACTATAGACATGCTGTTTTCACTTCTATCATCTCTGGGCCGGCGGACGTATTACCTAAAAATTGTTAATTAACATTTTTTAATTATAAGAGATACGAAGTTGTTTCAATGCGATCATACGTTCCCTTCGGTGACCTGATATCGTTTCCATTTTCAGAACAAAAATTCGCTCGGTAGATCGTCCGCAAAAAAATCGTGAAGGAAAACATTTTTTTCTTTATTCTGTTGAATGCACATCTTCGAAGACCCGTCTTTATTCACCCCTCACTGTGAGAGGGGGGAAGAGCACATTGTCGCCTCTTGCGTCCTGGAAAAACATTAACAGAAAATGCAGCCCAAGATAAGGGCATTGCCAATAGCGTCACCCGATACATGTGTTTTTGTTTTCTTTCAGCAAGTTAAAGCTCATCTTCAAGGAATGAGGCGGCACCGTAGCGGCATCTTCGACGCGTGAAGCTCCTTCACCATCTCTCGAATTTTTTGTGGACGACCTACCGAACGGATTTTTGTTCTGGAAACGGCTACGATATCAGGTCACCGAAAAGAACTGATGTTCTAATTGGGACAACTTCGTAGCTTTTAGAATTAAAAAAGTTAATTAACGATTTTTAGGTACTTAGTGATCTGACGGTTGAGTAACAGATGGCTAAGGACGTCCGCCGGCCCAAAGATGATAGAAGTGAAAACAGCATGTCTATAACCCTGATAGTTTTTTTTAATGAAAAATCTGCATCGCCTAAACAAAGACAACCTGTATAATAGAGCGAACTATCGTAGTGGCCCAGCCCACCTGTCGCCATGAGTGGCTGGCAGGAGGCTTTCCCGTCCACGAGCATGACTGGAAGCAGTGATATCGTCGGCTCCGAAGTGACAGTGGTACAAGGGGCGTTCATTTCAAAGCGGGACTTTCTGTCTCCTGAGTGCGCAAATGGCTCGCACTACTTCTTTTTCATCATTTTCACACGCGACAGGCCTTCGCGTTCACCACGTAGTGGTCTCAAGTTTGTGCAAAACAGAAGACACGTGCTAGACAAGATGGCCGACAACGAGGTGAGCGCGCACATCGAACAGCGAATTGTCATGATGTTTCTCGTGAATGAAGGCGTAAAGTCATCTGAAATTCACAGAAAACTTCAAGCTCAGTATGGCCACGATACACTTAGCAGCAGCAAAGCGTTTGAGTGGTGCAAACGGTTCCGAGACGGCCGTACATCTGTGCAGGACGATCCCGGCCGGAGCTGCTCGAGCCTAGTGTCAGAGATCCTGAGAACGTCCAACTTGTGGAGCGCCTGACCCTCAAGGACCGACGGATAGCATGACTCGAACTGGCTCGAAAGACGGACCTTTCTGTGGGAACGTTGAACACTATCATTCATGAACACCTCCAGTTTCGTCCTTTCGAGTCCTCCTCCTACAGGACAATGCACGCCCGCATACCGCGCATCTCACGACACGCACCTTACAGGAACTTGGCTGGGAGTTGCTGCCACATCCCCCTTACAGTCCAGACCTCGCCCCCAGCAATTGCCATCTCTTCGGGCCACTGAAGGCGTTCCTTGGTGGCCGTTACTTCAGCTGCGACGACGTGGTCAAGAATGCGGTCCGATCATGGCTGCTACACGTCGGTAAGGATTTCTACGCTGCTGGCATCCAAGCTCTCGTGAAACGCTAGGACAAGTGCATTAGTGTAGCTGGAGATTACGTTGCAAAATAAAATTAGTTTCTCGCTTGTAAGTCCATTTTACTTTTGCGGAAAATGATAAGTCCCGGTTTGACTTGAACGTACCTCGTACAAACAAATCCTATCAGACTGCACATTGCGGGAAACTGTTTGCCGAGCGGTGTGACGGGAGATTGAGCGTGGGCCGGAATAACGTGGGCGGGAATAACGTGGGCTTGGGGAGCGACTTGGGGTAGCGAGCGCCGCAACAACTTCTGTGAGCTGGGGAGACGCACAACGTCAGAGCAGGCTGGGGTGGAGGGAGGGTCTTGACGAGGTACGCGGTCTGGATTAATGTCTACAGTGGCCGCTACGTCCAAAGTCAAGAATGTAGGTGCAGCGACCTCCATTACGGCATTGGCACGACCAGCTAGCTTGTCCGTGGAGAGATTTGAAGGAGTGGCCAAAACCATTTGTACATGTCGGGGAGGGCGTTACAGAAAGAATTCCCGGTGGAAACTGTCGCTGGAAGACACATAAGTGTCGCCAAGAAGCTGCTTCATGCGGCGTAACAGATGGGTAGGGCGCCGATCTCTGAGTTCCTAGTCTGAGCGAAGCTGATGAAGCCGAGAGAGGTCGGAACGGGTCGTGCTTTTGAGTAGAGCTGACTTCAGCGTGTCATAAGGTAGACCGGAGGGAGGGTTAGCAATAATGGCATAGACTTCTTCAGCAGCAGATGGAGACAGTGCCAATATGACGCGGTAGAATTTTTTTGCTGGGAGCTAATACTGGAAAGATGAAATTGAGCCTCGGATTGGATGAACCAGGTGACAGGGTTCCTGTCCCAGATCGGCAGTAACCTGACCGCAATAGTTGAGACGGCGGCAGCAGGAGGTCGGTCAGAGGGAGTCGGGCTGTGTCGCGTTCCGTTGTAGACTGTTACCCTTACTGTTCCTCCGTGGTTCGACGAGACTTCCAAACCGACGTCCGGCGGGGAAAGAAAAATCGCGTAACGGTACAAGACCGCGGCAGAATCAAACATGTTCACAAACAATTTGCTTGTGTTAGTGAGGACTGACGACCACTGAGAGGCAGAGTGCACCTATTTTAGGTCATCATCGAGGTGTATATTTCAGTTTTAATGCGTTTAAAAACGTTGAGAGGGACCTGTCCCAAATACGCAGATGCAAGTGCGAGGCGGCGGAAGAGTCGAGGAGAGAAGGTGAAAGAAGGAGTAGAATGCACGCGTTATCACTTCTCCGGGAAATTCGTACACCTCCTATACGCCTTCGTCTGCAACGAAGGGAAGAAGGACCATCTTTTCTCATTTTGTGAGGAGTGAATCTTATGCGAGAGGAGCACTAATTTGGAAAATTAACACCGTTTCCAGACACCTTTTTGATTAACAGTGTGCATACATGTGACGCTCCCTTCTCAAGGTGAGTAAGCCAATACACGAACCCTCCAGGTAACGTATCAAAGGCAATACCAAGGTGCTCCAAAGCTATGAAGACTCACATCAAGTTTTCATTTGAAATGGTACTCACACTTGCCCGTTGCTTCCAAGGTGTGCATTCTTAAAAACGATTTTTAGGTTCCGAGGTGGACTGAGCTGCTTTTCAATAAAACACTTGTCCTCGATATCTTGTTCGAAGTTCTTCCAGTAGCCATAGTATATTCTTGGGACTGAGTAAGCCTACGACGAAAAAATACGATTTGCAATATTTCTGCTAGCGCTACGAAAACAACACTGGCCTGTGTCAACAGCAAAACAAACTTCTCACGTAACTGATATCGATCATGATTGTTACGGCGAACTAATAAGGAACAACAGTGCTGATAATGCATGTTATTAGTAGTTTGCTATACAGGGCGTCTTTATCCTGCGCATATTTCTTTGGCAAAAAGCTGTGAGCATTGCACTAATGCTATATTTGTAGGCGCTTTATGCAGTCAGGTGGTGATCCTCTTAGAAAGGGCATGAAGCTACTCGACGACAACTTCATTCATTCTTAGTTCAGAAAATTATCTTCTTTATTACATGTTTTCAGGGATACGCGAGTTATTATACGAATGTACATTCTTTTATAAAAGCCCTGAAACGAGGATGCACAGGTTGGGACAAATGTTTACGGAACACGCGAGCGGTGTACTTTTTCTTCGTTGCGACACCCTAGCGGCTGCGGAAGCGGGTGAGTTCACCGTTTCGGAGGGGTGGAAGGGTGCGCTGGTAGCGACACACAGCGGTAGCTTCCACTTGCCAGACACACCCATGCGACACCGGAACTGCCACTGTGTGTCTAACAGCCAGGGGCGGATCCAGACCCTCGGTTTGGGGGGGGGGGGGAGGTTTCATTGCAGGACCGCGTAGTGGGGAGGGGGAGAGAGAAATCCAATGTATAAACTGACATTTTTTTGGAAGGGGGGCGATCGCCTAACCGCCCCTCCCCCCGTGGATTCGCCACTGCTCGCACCCTTCCACCCCTCCGAAACAGTGTGCTCACCTGCTCACTTCCGCAAGCCGCTATGGTGTCGCATTGAAGAAAAAGTACGCCGCAACGTGTTCCGTAAACTTTTGTCCCAACCTGTACTTTGGGGCACACATCCCGAGATTTTGACATGCGAATGAGCCAACACTAGAACACACACCATCTAATACCACTGTCACACGCAAAATAAATGTGACTTCAAGCGAATGACATTCGCACAATTGACATTCGCGTCACACGGTGAATCAAAACGGCGCTATATGTGAACGACATTCGCCCAGCGAATTCGCGTTTACCTTTCGCACCGACCGGTTACCTTTTCAGGAGAGACGTAGCAAAAACAAGAATAATAAACCATTAGGAGAAATTAAACACGAATGAAAAGTTGCACTGCAATATTTTTTTCACCAATTTAACAAATTTTAACACCAAACTTTTTTTTTTTCATTGAAATCCGATCAGGCCGTGTATCTTTACATTTTCAATTTCCAGGCCAAACATATATTTGTTAGTTGGTGCTGAATGACGAATAAATAGCCTGTTTCCAATGTCCAAACTGCACCCGTTTCCGGAGAAGAAGAGGAGAAAAAATCAGAGTTCGAGGTAACTCGTTACTGTAACTAAGTTCCTTTTGTTGGTAACCTGCAACTTAACTCGGTACTTTTGCACCGTGGTAACTTTCAGAGGAACTCGTTCCTTTTTCAGGGAACTTTGCCAAAGGTTAAGTTCCAAGTTACTTTTAACTCGCTTTTCACTTACGTCCGCATATTTTCTTGCTTTCTCTCCGGTTTCTTTGTGGCATTTCTTGCCATAAAACGTGATATTCAATCAACGACAGTATTTTGTTGAGCAAGTAAGAACCGCTGCGATTGAAATGAAGCTGAACTATTGTGCGCCCACAGGGAGTAAGATGCAAAGCGTTTAAATAGATCTCAACCAGAGAAGCGTCATCATGACATTGGTAGAACATTGACTGAAACCGAAACAAATCGGAAGGAGAGGGCTGGGTTCCACGAACGGGCACTTGTTCGCTGCCTCCCACTGAAAGAAAAGTAGGACCGAGGGTCGCGTCCCTTTAATGGACCATATCTTAATCCCCTCAAGACCGTGGCTTTCGGGCGCGACCTTGTTCACCTCTAGCTTCGAGCGTAGTTCAGTTCTATCAAATTTTGGTGCTGTCGAACACTATGACGTCATTTGTTTACAAACAGAGAGAAGTCTATTGTTGGACATAAACGAAAACGATCTAAGCGTGTTGCACTACTCCACACGCAACTCAAGGTCTAACTCAACTGCTCACGCGCGCTGCACCTGCGTAATGCTTATTTGTGTCCGAAGTAACTTGGAAATAACTCGTTCTTTTTTAAGTAACTCAGTAACTTCGTTCTTAACTTAGTTACATTTTGCACACGGTAACTTAATTTGTAACGAGTTTTTTTTGACGGGTATACTTCTCGATCTACGAAAAAAATCCCCTCGTTGTCCGGCCTGACGGCAGCAGCGATTTATTTCAGTTGTCTCTTAGCGCCGCGAAGCAACTGTGGCTATGAGTTCGAGTCGCGATTTTGAAGGTTTCCCCAACCACAAGCCTACGTTCCACGAGGTTGAAGCATTTTCTGTGCATAAGACAACACACAGAAAATACTTCGACTTCGTACAAGCACGTACACAAAAAGTAGACACTGCATGTTGTTGTAAGTAACGTAGTTATTTTCTTTATAAAAAAAAACACGACAATGTTGCAAGCAAACGCTACAATATCCCCGTTTTAGACGCTTGCCTCCTCGCAGAAGCATGAATAACACACCGTTGTGTTCGTCTTTCAAATATTTTTTCTTTTGGTGTAAATGCCGTGCAATTCTTTATACATTGGACAGATAGCATTTACGTGAATTAGAAAGTGGTACGCGAAATTAAACCTATCTGCATGTTTCTAGCAAAATACCCCCTTAATATTGTGACTTCATTTTTTCCGTGTTATAGATATTTCCTTCACCACGAATAGTGCAACATTAGAATTCGTTTTCTGTCATGGGCGCGGTAAGAAATTTTTGAAGTGGGGCGGCGAGCGCGCGCACGATTAGAGCGCACACGTCGTCTACTAGGCCTTCTACGGGAGCTTCTTGTCGCGTAAATCTAATATACCTGATAATTAGGAAATAATAAAGGAGGAAAATAGAGAAATGAAACAGCAAGAATGATACACGTGATCTTATACATTGCAACCTCGATACCAGTTTTCCTAGGAGCATTTTTGCACCCTTTAATTCCGAGTGCGTTAGATGCTGAACTTGGTTTTCTCCATACATAGCCAGAAATAGGCTTCAACACTGCCCAGTGAACACACTATTCTAAATTCGACGTAGAAAAGACGTTGCATATCAACAAAATGAATGCTGAATCTACTTTGAAAGCGAACGCGAATTCATGATGCCAAATGTCCCCTCAGAAGCAAGTTGATCTAACAAGTGCCAATCAATGCATGTTTAATATGTGTGAAATTCAGTTTCTATCTGAATGCAACGTACCGGACTCTATGAGAGCATAAAATAAACACCGCTTGACAACGCTTCTCCTACGATGCCAGAACGATAAAAATTACGCGTCTAATATAGTTTTACGTTTATTTTAGTATTTGCCTTTAACACTTTGAATGCTTCTTGAATTCTTTAGCCATCCCAAGTCTGATACGCAAATAATTTCAGAGGAAAGGGAGGAATAGAACCATTTTATTACCTAAATACATGTGGCATAGCTGCTGACTTGCTGAGTCAAACAATTAGACATGGCTTTCCAAGCATTTTGTAGCACGGCTGTGCAGTGTCCTCTTCTTATCTGGACACTTGAGCACTTGGACGTTGCATCTGCAAAAGATCGTGAAGTTCCAACTGATATGAGGTACTTATGCCTGTGTCAAGACTACTTTGTGGTTATTTATGTTTGCAAACCACAGAGCGTCCGTTTATACAGATGGCGATCACAATATCGCCACCATACATAAATAAGAAAGATCATCGATGTTACTCACCAGTATAATTAGCTCGTATTCTGCATAGTATCGACGCAACTGTAGCCTGAGGTCCCTTGAAGCCTTATGAACGGATACCGATTTCATTGCTGCTTCATGTGTTTTCTAATCTCTGGAATTCACAGGCCAAGTTGAAGCTCTCCCGCGTAGCACTGTGATAAAAACGACAGATACATGATACAGGCATATCAACGTTGGAGGATCGTTCCCATTTACCTAGCATTCCTACCTGTAACGCATTGGACGATAAATAATTCCAAGCTTGCTTAAAGAGAAAACATCCGATACTTTCCCAGAGTTGCTTAGAGGATAGCCGTCTCAAAGAACATATAAGATGGAAACCACAGTGAGTCGCCTACAAGCATAGCCCCAGGATCGTTTTCATTTTCATTAACTCGGTGGGATGAAACGACTGGAAGAACAATATGGTCTCAATCGAAAGTTAATAAACAAATACACCATGGCCTTTTACCTGTATTTATGCCATATTGTATACCTTATTGTATCATAGGCATTGGCGGCATGTGCTGTATCCATTACCTACGACGGATACTCACACAAGGCTTCACAAACTTCAAGGTGTTCTGCAGCTGTTCGCGTTTGG
Organism: Ornithodoros turicata; assembly: GCF_037126465.1. NCBI lineage: Eukaryota > Metazoa > Arthropoda > Arachnida > Ixodida > Argasidae > Ornithodoros > Ornithodoros turicata. The sequence continues at coordinate 699,970 of NW_026999410.1, forward strand.
AATTACAGCATTCCTCCAACCCCAGGCAAAAATCTGGAGTGCGACGACTTCAACGTGGTTTGTTGGACAGATTCCACTTTGAATGTGGGACCACTTAATGACTGGGACCAGTTGAAAGTGGAACCAGTTTCACGGTGGTCCCACTTGGAGCGGAACTAGTGGAACTGATCCACTGGCTCCCCCTGTTAAGTGGTCCGGGATCCGGCCACTTAGCAGCTGGGACCACTGAATGCATGACCGAAAATAACGCGTAGAAATGCACACGTTGCTCAAGTAAATACCGTTTATTCTGCTAAACACTGAATAGAAAGAAATAATTATAATCAATACATATCTACATGTACATACTACCCAGGCAGCACAGCGCGACGACCCAACATCAGTGCGCCGGCGGTGCCCGACCCGACCATGGTCCGGCATAGGTTTGCAACACGGGGATGCTAATGGTCCGTTATCGGCAGCCTGTATCGTACACCAACGACTTCCCGAGGTGCAGCCAATGCACACTTACGGGTACCTACTACCCCAAAAACAAGAGTTAATTTAATATGTCATTGTAGAAAACTCTTGATTTGATCATAGTCAGAAGATTTATGGGCTCTTTAATGCATCACTTCACCAGCAATGAAAAAAAAAAAAAAGAGTGTTACATTGAAAGTATATAACCACCAGTCCCGCGTATGTACTATTTACTTCACAAATATTCAATTAACTCAGGTTATATGGTACAGAGATGGAAGTTGGAACTGTTGCCAGTTAAGTTAGACTGTTGAAAGATGGAAGTCACTGAAAAGGTTAGCCAGAACATCATTGTAGGCCGGTTCCACGTTAGCTCACACAGGGAGGTCCCATGGACCTCCTGAATTTCCAGGATTTTTTTATATATATTTAGAAGGTCATCGCAGATGATGATCAACATTGGTAAAATTAATCATTCGAATACTTTCCGTGCAAAAAATCGAGAAATCCAGCCCTGAATTCGATTGTTGAATTTTGCCGTGTTTGCACGTGTATACATCCTGAGTTTTATAACATATCGTAGTGCAATTTTTTTGCGCTTTTGTATACCTACCTGCCAGCACTCCAAGAGCAAATTTAGGCACACAGGTGCAAGACTGTATTGTATAAAAAGCGGCGAACAAGCCCTGTCGCGCAGTTTTGTTCACACTTCGACGCTTCTTGCTCTGGCTGTAGATATCTCCGACACGTTCGTATGCAGTTGGGCCGCGTTTTAACGCGCTAATCAGCAGTATACGCCTTTGGAGAAGAAGTTTTTGCGTTAGATGAAATGCCTAACATCGGGCCATATCCTGGCAAAATACAGGGTGTCCCAGCTAAATGTGATCATATTTCTTAAAAGTATATCTATCACTTTTTCCGAGATCAATTGCAATATAGCATATGCTGAAGGGCACTCCATAGGAGGGCTTTAGCAGACTCCTAAGGCAACGTCTGAATTAACTTTCAATAATTAACTTTTTAATTATAAAAGCTACGAAGTTGTTCCAATGAGAACATCTGATCTGTTCGGTCATCGGATACCAAAGCAGTTTTCAGAACAAAAATCCGTTCCATAGATCGTCCCCAAAAAATTCGTGAAGGAACACCATTTTTTCTTTATTTTGTTAATTGCGCATCTTCGGAGAAGCGTCTTTCCTTTACCCCCAGTGTGAGAGAGAGAAAGAGCACAGTGCCGCCTCATGCGTCGAAGATTTGTTTTAACTTGCGGAAACAAAAAAAAAAAAAAAAATGCACCCGGGGACTCCATCGGCAACTGCCCTTATCTTGAGCTTCATTTTCTGCTTTCTTTTAATCTTTTTCTAGGATGCAAGAGGCGATAGCGTGCTCTTTCATACTCTCGTGTTGGTGGTGAAGGAAAGACGCGTCTCTAGAGATGCGCAATGAATAAAATAAAGAAAAAAATGGTGTTCCTTCACGAATTTTTTGCCAACGATCTATCGAATGAAGTTTTGTTTTGAAAACGGCTTTGGTATCTGGTGACCGAAGAGATCAGATGCCCTCATTGGAACAATTCGTAGCTTTTATAATGAAAAAGTTAAATAATTCAAGTTAATTATGACATTGTCTTAGGAGCCTGATAATGTCCTCCTACGGAGTGCCCGTCAGCACATGCTACATTGCAATTGATTTCATCTGGGAAAAAGTGATAGATATATTTAAAAAAAATATGGTCACATTTAGCTGGGACACCCTGTATATACGAAATCAAATGGGACCTTTTTGAGAAATACAGCGCAAAATCCATGTTTATTTCGAAATATGCCTAAACATTTGCCTATTTCAGCACATGCCGCTAGGAAGTATATGCAGGATAGGTATATAGATGAAAGAAAGCTGAGTGAGCTGACACCAAGTATTGCGGTCAGGGACATCTATAGCCAGAGGTATCAGGCGTCGAAACTAGGACAAACGTGCGCGAGAGGGCATGTTCGCCATTTTTTATAGCACACAGCGTTGCACCTGCGCGCTAAAATTTGCTTTCCGACAGCTGGCCTGTAGGCATAATAGAGCAGCATCAAAAAATTTCACAACAGTATCTCTTAACACTCGGGAGGTATACGCGTGCAAACATAGCAGAACTGAAACATTCGAATTCGGGGCCGGATTTTCTCGATTTTTCTTGCACGAAAGCTATTCAGCAAAAATGTTGATCATAATATACGATGAGCTTATAAATATAAAAAATACGGAAGACCCAGGATGTCGATGGGACCTCCCTGCCTGAACTGACGTGAAACCCGCCCGTAACTATGTTTCAAACGCAGTTACACGTAATAAAACGTAATGAAAATTGACGTGAAGTTCCTAAGCTACTTTAGAAATGTAACAGGTTACCTTCAAGTTATTGTCTACTCAATATATATACTTTTCGGCTCCTGAACTGTCTATATGGCTAATTCAGACCTTGCTGTCACAATGGGCGATTCAAGACATTTCAAAATAGTTTTGATATAAAAAAAGGATATCAATATCTGCTGCGACAAAAGAAAACCTACATTTGTAGGCTTCTTTAGGGAGGGACTTGATGATTTTGATCTTGTAATACGGCACATGAAAAAGGAGCACAAAGCAAGCTTATGCTCTACGAGTTGTCCCCTACATACATATCGTAGAACCGTGCCAAGTTTTAATCCTGCTACTCAATGCCCTCTATCATTATCAATATACTGCTTACCGTTAAGATGCGCGTTACCTGAGCTTCCTAATGCTCGGCTAAAACATAATTTGTAACATTCACCGTCTAACAACGGGAGTTAGTCGCGCCGTGCACGTGCCATCTTTCATCTCAAGTCATGGGGGGAGGACTGAGCTTGCGATGTTTGTAGACCAGAATCGAACAAACTTTCTTCAAGTTACTTTGACGAACTTAACCCCCCACAACCGAAACAAAAGAAAAAGGGAAAGGAACGAGCTCCTCAAGAAGTTACTGGAGCTCAAAAGCAAAGAGCTATGTAAAAAGTTACTGAAAATAGCTAAGCCGAGTAGCCTGGTTACAGTATCGAGTTACTGGTAACGAGTTACGCCCAACAACATGGAACATGTGAACAACTTGAGAATCCATACTACATGTGTCATGATCGTTCTATACCTTCCTTAAGAAAATAGAAGAAATATTTGCGCACCTTTGCTAATACGAGGGCAACATACACACAATTTGGGAACCACAATCTAAGAGAAAAGGTGTGAGAAGGTGGTAACTTCCTTAGTCACCTCCTAAGCCAACATAGCGTCTGATAAGGGGTGTAAAAAGGTGGTAAAAGAAATTATCATCCATCCAAATTACAAGAAAAAGGTGTACGCCCCCCTCTCTCACCGAATCAGAAGCGGTAACCCTATTATTCGTGGCAGAGAGTGAGGTAGCACGTAGAACTTTGCAACCTTTTAGGCACAACATATGCGACAACTATTACCTCCTAAAAGGTCTAATTGCTCCACCATTTTTTTTCTGAGAGTGCAGTATGGCACATGTAGTGTGACTCGAACCCTTGTCTTTAGGAGAAATATTAGTATATCAAGAAGATGCCGTTTCTTATGGCTTTACGAAGGCCTCTTATTATGTATACCTGAAGTCCTTTTAAAAGAAAAGAACACAGCATACAAGATTGTATTCCTTTTAAGCAAGCATCACAGCGCGATAGGTTCATAGTGTTGTAACCGAAGTGCGGGGTGGATTCTGAAAGTGGAAGATAGCTTGAGGTCAGGGTTACACTGAGAAAAGTACACCACACCACAAGATGCACACGTTACTCAGTACAGACCAAATAGCTAAACTTAGTTTTCAGCATGACATGACAAGATCCGCTAGAAAAATCTTGACCATCATCACTGGCTCTGATGCAGAGATCTGGTGGTGGGCACTTCGGTGATACCTTCATCAAGGCATTGATTTCTTTAAGCACGCACTGGTAGTGGTCCAGCATGACATTCTGAATGAAAGATCAGGATACCTTTTGTTCATTCACAGTTTCAAACAAATTGACATATCATACGTCGATCACATTACGCAAACGGATTGAAGCGGAACAATTTATTCACTTCAGGGGTTCCTTTTTTCTTTTCTTTTTATTTAGAATGACTACAAAAACGAACCTTGAGCTGAAGTCATCCAACATTCCAGTTTTGTACGCACGCAGGAGATGGAAAGCACAGCTGCAGCACGCAGTCGTCCTGAGAAATGGTTATATTTCGTTTGATGTCAAATACACAATACATGCGATTCCACACTTTACTGAACCATATTTTCACCAAAAACGGAGTCCATTATCCTAAAAGCAACGCATAAACCACAATGGATCACTGAAATCGAAGCTATGCGATGCTGCGATGCTAAGTTTCGAGAGAAGCCTTCTAGAACGGTGTCATTCATGTTGAAAAGCATCTATGAGTAACGTTTATCAAAGCGAGGAATACCACAAAAAGAAATAGCACTTATCACTCGTTGAATCGCTTAAAAATTTTGGAATTCCTCGAAAGTTTCGGGAGCACGGCCGGATACATTGGTTTCTCGCAGCGAGAGCGACGGGGACTCCGACAGTGCAAACACGGCTGGATGATCGGGGAACATCATTGGCCAGATTCGAAACTGTTGGTTACGTGATTGCATCACTCGGCGCCTGACAATATGGAAGAGAAATCCGTTGCTGCACCCCGGTAATGTGACTGATTATCGTGAAGTGACGAGATCAGCATCAGGGAGCGATCCTATGTTTTGGTCACATGAACAAGGTCAGTCCAGACCGGGAAATGATCAGAGTAGCATCGGGGAGCGATCCTATATTATTGTTTACATGACCAAAAGGAGACCAGAGCGGGAAATGATCAGGGCACCGTCGGGGGACTACCTTATCTTCACTTATGTTCTACCTCCTCAGTTCCCACACCGCTGGGAACCAGTCGGGCACTATCGCCGGTTCAGGAGCCGAAGTCCGCATTGCGTTCCCATTCTTTTCCAGAGGGTTTGTGCTGCCTGGGTACGTAGTATAATCTCATCACTCACCGTGTCTCTACAAGGCATATGCCTGACTGTGCGATGCACTCACGGACCACAGCAGCCTTCGTTCTGTTTTCCACCTCACATCTTGTATTTTCTTAGAGAAGATGACACATGACACTCCTGTTTTCCATGCAGGTCGCGACCTACACCCCCTTTCTCTTCACCATACGTTCGGAATCACCTTATCCTGTTTCTCTTCAAGTTCTTCCTAAGTTTCTAAAATGAAATATCTAATTAATAGTAATCAAAACATGACGGTCACCACTCATACCTGCGAACATCCGCGACGTGCAGTCCGAATCGGGTTTCACCGTCTGTTCTTGCCCATACGCCGTTTACGTCTTCTTAGCGTCAAAACTCTTCTGGGAAATCGACAGTGTGTTGCACAGGAACCATTGTCATCACATTGTCTTAGAAAGCTCCTAAAACACACGCAAATACTGCACAGGAGATGCACCATCCTTGCGATGGCAACCGAAGACAAGACCAACTTGCTGCGACCAAGTTCCAACTGCCACCGCCACTCTCGCCTCTCCCTCTCGGCCCTCGCCGTTTGAAGTTTGAATTTGTAGCCGGCGTCTGGACATGGCATCAGCATCTGTAATTACCTTTTGTGCGTTTTCTCGTTTTCTTTCTTCTGGTTATTTAGCTTAGTTTTTGTCGTTCTTGAGATGTATTTTTTTTTACATTTCTCTGGTACTTAATATATTGTGATTATATGCACCTTCAGATGAGAATATGTGCACGAATTGAAGTTACAAGGATACAGCATATATTTCATCCCAAACGCGCGCACCTGGATAAAAAAATAAAATAAGAAGAGATCATGCATGTGCTAAAATAGATCAGAGTAATTGAGACTCTGCGACAAACTTGTGGTGCCGCGATGCGGCCTCCGGAGAAAGTACCTTGCATGATAATCGCCGGGTAGCCGACACACTGGAACTTTTGCAGCGCTAGTTGTGCCATCACTTAAAAGAACTCTTCACATGGGACCAGATATTTTATTTCTCGTGATTGCTGTGCTTCCAATACCACCGGGGGCACTAGACTCGCAGTGAATAGCGTTCGTGACGCGCGTTCGGCCATTGCATGAGGTGTGCCCAACACGAGCGAATATGTTCTATTTCTTTTGTTCTAGTTTCGATGATGAAACTGAATGAGGACCTGCAAAATGATCAATGATTTACAGTTGCCACATTCGTTACGGTGAAACGCCGCTGGGTACTGTATCACCGTCAACTGCACTGAGCAAACGGCAACCTATGACGAGATAATGATTGAGATGTTTCATCGCCAGTGCCCAGAGCCGATATTACTCCCGGTAATCTAGTTGACGAGCCTCACAGTGAGAACGTTAGTTCTACGTTGTGCAAAACGTTAATATTCACGCACTAACCATTTCACAGCTGTCGTGGCGCAAGCCTACGGCGGTAGCGGAGGTGAAAACTCATATAATTTCTTCTATGAGAATCTATTTACCGTTATTGTATCTGAAGATACTGGCAAAACTGCAGTACAAGACAAAAAGTTGTGACCTCACGTGTTTATTTGTATGGATCAAACGGACGCACGATGTAGATTTCAGTGACGAAGCTATGTGTGTGCAAAGAGGACGAAAAGAATAGAAGACTCAGTCAAAAACATTATATTACAAATGTCTGGAGTCAGAGAAATACACGTACGTAGCCTTCGCTAGCAAGCCAGCATTTTGTAAGACGTCAAATAACCATCCTCTCGACCTAACACTTACAGGTCTTTTGACCAGACAGATGCGAGTGGCTGTTCTTCTTCCGCTCTGTTAGATGCATTATAAATACGGTGGTTGCTTCTGTGCACTTTGTCTCCATTCTCTTCGTTCTCGCCCCAGAAAAATTCCAAATTATTTGCACTTCGAAAATTAGCCCTTTTAATTACGGCGGTCGCCACGCAAGCTACGGTTCCACTTGCGAATGCATAGAGCGGGCGGCGTGGTATCACGTCGGATACTTCCAAGACCGCCACTGGCGGCGCTGTCGCGACGGAGCAGCGCGCCCCCTTTACGTGTCGCACGGTCCCTATTACAAAACCAGAAAGATGTTTGTCAAGTGGGGCAAGATGGAATCTCGAAGTAGGAAGCTGCGAAGCTGCCCAACATGGAATCTCAGGTGACCATTCTGGGAACAAAATGGTACCTGTGAGGCTCCAGCTGGAACTTCTGGAACCATCTGAGACTAGAGCGGTACCACTGATGTCACCAAAGTGGAACCAGCCACCCCACTTGGGAATCCAGCTAGGACCACCCACATTCAACTGGAACCAGTCCAAGTTCATTCCCCAATCAATTCAACCAATCAATTCAATTCCCGGGATCGAAAGACATTCAAAACGTCGCGCAGAAACAACAGCCGCATTGTTTACAAACGTTTTGGCCGCCGATCACGGGCGCCACCATCTTTAAGGTCATGTGTGCCTTGACGTTTGCTGTGGCGTGCGACCAGGACCTGTCCAGGTTGTATTGCGTTCGCCCAGCGCGCTTTCATCTACGGAGCAATACATTGAATGCCACCCCCGAGATTTGCGCTGTATGTCTCTCCTATGCGCTCTCTCTCGGCCGGGTCTGGCGGGAACAGCTCCCCATAGTGCCCATAGCTTGAGATAAATCAGGCAACACTGGCCATGCGGCCAATGAAAATGCGTCGTGATGCTTAGCAGCCAGCTAATCAGGAACCACTCGGTCTGGCTCGCTTTCGGCCGATCCTGGCTATCATCGGCTTCTACTGGTTTTCGTACCTGGTGCCTGTTATTCTAAAATAACTAAGACACATTTTTGACAGGCGAAATACACATTCATTTGATGCAGCGGGTTGACTCAAACGTTTCTCATATATTCACCGTGCGTAACTGCAACCAAACCAAATTCAAAGTTGCAAAACGCATACACAGTCTACTTCTGGGAGCGAGCGAAGCCCACGAGCGAGTGCGATTTCACAAAAGAGAATATCCTTTTAATGCTGCCAGTGCACCGAAGGTTGCTTCGTCACGGGAAATACTTATGTCGTTCGGAATCCTGTCTTCGTTGTCACTGTATTTGAAAATGGGACAGCGCTCGAAAGTGTTCCTAAGGCGTCAGCTCACCACAGGATTCCAGTTCCGAACCGACTATACTGTTCGTAGAATGATACATGTATCGGGAAACAGTGCATGGGTAGAGTCACTATAACTCACAAACAAACCCGCGAACACACTTGCTCTTTGTTCGTAGTGGTCAACCGACATGGGCGAGACGCGGAGACGCTGCGACCCTGCTTGTTTGACAAAGCATCGTAGCTGAAGCCAAGGCGTATTTGACGAAGGCGACTCGCAGGTCGTCGCTCCAGGGTAAGGGTACCGCGGGTGAGGGAGCTGGTTTGGTCTTAAACAGTTCTGCGAGGGGTCGACGAACTACCGCGCAGAACGGAAGAAATGCCTGTAGAAGTTCACGAGTCGAAGGAAACGACGTAGCAGGCGGGCAGAGGAAGCTCTTTGATCGCCCGCACTTTTTGTGGAAGGCGAAAGAGGAACTCCAGCGAAAGCTTGCCGAATTCGCACTTGTGGGCGTTGACAACGATGCCGTGCTCTTGCAATCGTGCGAAATCCTGGCTGAGGTGTTGCGCGTGCTGCTCCTCAGTGTCACTGCCCACGAGGACATCGTCCAGGTATGCAAGAGCGAACGGCAAATCCCGCAAGACAGAGCCGACGAATCTTTGGAACGTCTGCGCAGCATTCGTCAAGCCGAAGGGCATCCTCAGAAATTCAGACAGCACAAAATGCGTCATGATGACAGTCTTGGGAACGTCTTCGGCAGCCATCGGAATCTGCTGGTACGTTTTCACCAGGTCTATCTTACTGAATTGACAAGCACCGGCCAAATTAATTGTGATCCTGAATATTGGGTAATGGGTATCGATCCGGCTTTATGACCACACTGAGTGCCCTGTAGCCCCACAAGGTCTCCAATCAACCGTTTTCTCAGGGATCATATGTAAAGGCGAGACCCAGTCACTTTGAGACGGTCTCGCAATACCAATGTCAAGCATGTGTTGGAACTCGGCTAGAGCGATCTTCAATTTTTCGGGCACAAGCCTACGGGCTCGAAAGTGTATGGGGGACCAGTTTGAATGTGGTGATACACATCGTCGCGTACTGGCTGGGTCCAATCCAGAGGCTCCCTTAAAGAAGGAAAGTCGGTGAGGACAGCAGCAAAAAGACGACTGAAGCGAGGAGAAGGTGAGGGCTGGTGGGGGTTGACGTACAATGGAAGGATACACGGGAGTACGGAAGTTTGTCTTCGGGTCTTCGATTGCTTTGCGACCGAGATCGACGATCAAACCGAAGTGGTGCAGAAAATCCGTGTCGAGTATGCTGTGTTCAATTGGAAGTTTTCAACACCAACCTTCCGTTGGTGTTCAAAACTTGGTGTTCAAAACTAGGTGTTTCCGTTACTGTTCGGCGTTCAAAAGCGCCGAAGTCCAAGAGTGAAAGTCACAGAACCTTCACCGTAAACGGGAATGCCATTGCCGTTTGCAGCTGCGAGGAGGTAGATGGTATGTTCTATCGGAGACGTACAGATGGGGACTGCCGCTGCTGAGAGTTGAACGGGGTGCGCACGACGCTGTTAGCAACACGTGCGACCAGGGTGTCGGAGCGAACCGAAAACCGGAACCGAAACCCCCCCCCCCCCCCCATCGCTATTTGGGTGCGAACCGGAACGGAATCGAAACCGTATACGTTTTTTTCGCTTAGGAGGGAAAGCGAAAAATATATCTAACGGTTTTCGGTCCAAGAAAAAACTTCGCCGGTTTGGACAACGGATAGGCCAATGAAACAGACGTCGTGTGCTCTGAAGTCATGTCATGGATACTATACTGGGGTTACGGTTACGGTGGAATGTATGTCGGTATAGTATGCCCCTTAGGCTCCCTTTGTAATGGTTTATAGTTCGCGCACGCACACAGACTTCGAGGTACATGTGACTCTCTACTAATGTGCCGTAGTGTTCGTTTTAATTTGATCCTCCCCAACTCTCCTCAACTAAACAGCGACCCAAGGGGGCTGCATAACGGCTTCTTTATGGATAATGTCGCGCAACGCGTCCCTTGTTTGAGAGCAGCTAAGTTGAATACATTTACGTATACGCGAGGGCAAGCCCGTACAAAGGGCAAGCCCGTCTTTTGTGGAGAGGACACGAAGAAAATGAAATGGAGCCGTCGGGCGCGTTTGTGAATGAAGGTGTTCCTCGATTTGCGTCGTACTCGTGCGGTGGTGCATGCTGGCTAGACAGTAGCAACAAACATTCGGATGGGACGCAATCGCTCCAACCCAGCAAGAAAGTACTTTACGTATGACATCACGACAAGCAAGTCCGTTTGTAGCATGCGTTTCAATAAAGGAGAAAGCCCATTTGAACAGACAGTAACCTACAGGAACCAGGAGCTACCAATTTCACAGCTGTCTATTGATATTAAATACCGTGTATGCGGAATAAACGGGTTTACATTTTGTAACATTGATTTTTTTTGTGGGGATGAATATTCCCAGCAGAAGCGGAACCGGTTAAAAACCGGTATGGACCGTCATTCTTTTGCTCCGGAGCAGAACTGGTACCGGATCGTTTATGATGTAACCGGAACAAAAACCGAAACGAAAAACGTTTCGGTTCGACACCCTGCATGCGACGGTTTCCCGGTTAGGGACAAGGTGATTGGCATCGTTTAGCTCTTGCGCCGAAGTGCTAGTGAAACCAACAGAACTCCGCGCTAATGTTATTAGTTATACTAAATATCATCCGGTGGAACAGCTTCACTAACACAGGGTCGTCGGCAATGTTCGGATTGGCGAGAGACTGCTCAGTCACTTACTCTTTCGAAGTTCTGATACTTTCCTAGGTCAGGCCGCTTTGTTTCCTCCTTTGAATCGTTCAGTTGTGCAGTGACGCAGACAAACACGCCAGCTACAGCAACTGCTATGACTTTCATGGTAGCTGCCATTTTGCTATATATATATATATATATATATATATATGCTGCACTGCGTAGAATTACCTTTTAGATACCGAATAGATACTGAAACCCTTTCTGCTTCAAAGTATGCTAACAGCCAGGTTTATATCTATGAGCGAGCGGTCGCCGTCCTCATTCCCTACACGCCTACGTGCCAGCTGCGTTCTACTTCCCGATGAATGTGCTGCCACACATGAAACAATAAGAGAGCGCATATTCTAAACTAAGCTAACTATAACTAAAACTGCACCAAAACTAATACCTATAAAAAGCTATACGAACCTTTATACCTATATAACATATACAAAACGTATACGAAAGCCATAGGAGTCTTTGCCTCATGCTCGAAAAAATCCAAGGCTGAGGACTGGTCAAGAAAAGGAACTGGTTACAGGTAGACCTAGTCAACACGCTATTGTAAATTAGACGTAGAAAAAACATTGGCTACAGGTTTCCCGCATATGGAATCACTACCATATTAATATTTTCTTTGTACGATATATTGCAAAGTTAACAGTAGCAGAATCACGTAAAAGCAACCTTGGCAAATCGCTGTTGAACGGTCTGCGCGGCAGATCCACGTTGTTTGATCCTGCTTTTTGCTAAAGGTTTGCGACAAAAATTTCGCAAAAGCAACATTGTATATTGCACTGATTCAGCTGCCCTCATCTGTTCCTTGCACACGGTTATTGCGGCAAACGAAAATTGGGGAAATATAGATTGAGCAACACATGTCAGGAAAAGTCGTCTCCGTGTGAGGGCTTTTGATTATGTATGATAAGCTGTGTGTCATGAATGCTTTGTAAGAAAAAAGAAAGCTGTCGCCATTCTCAGAAAGCTGGACGCCTACACGCTACCATCCGGTTAGAAGAAAGTTTAATAGGAGACGCATCATCGCGCTCAAGATAAACGACGTGTGGCAAATGGATATCGCCGACTTTTCAAAATACAAGAGGTTCAATGATAGCCACCGCTACGTTCTCGTGGCGATTGATTCCCACTTCCGTTTTCTGCGCACACTCCCTTTAAAGACGAAACGTCCTGCCGAAATGAAAAAGGCCATGATGCGACTTTTTCGTGGAGGTGACGTTCCTACGCGGATCTTTTGTGACAGAGGGGGGAAATTCTTCAACAAGACTGTCAAGGAGTACCTGGCACGAAAGAAGGTCTTCATGTACTCCACCTTCTATCCTGTAATCAAAGCTTCACACGAGTGTGGTGCATACGGGTCGTGCTCCCACGATTGCGGGTAGGAATTTTAATACCTGCTCTCATTTCTATTTACAGGCAGAACGAGTTATAAGGACTTTACGCGACAAAATATTCCCTTATTTCAGAGTAACCAGGAAATACCACTTCGTTTCCGCCCTTCCCAAGATCCTGCGCGACTACAACACCATCTAACACAGGACGTTGGGCATCAGCCCGTCCGAAGTCACGCCTGAAAGAGAATTGGGACTGTCAATAAAATAAGTGGTCGTGAAAAAGAAGCTCCAAGTCGGAGAAAAAGTGAGGGCCCTACTGCATATAGAAAATGTTTTTAAAAGAGCTCGGAAGGGAGTTGGTCGCCTCAGATTTTCACCGTCTCCTGTCTGAGGGACAAGTCCCCTGCCATCGTGCATGTGGAAGATTGTTAGGGTGAGTAAGTGGACGGATCATTCTACCCAGAAGAAGTATTCCTCATAACGCGAGACGCCAATCAGCCTTGGCCAGTAACGAAAGTGTTGATAAAGAAAGATGTGAACGGTCAGAGCTTGTCCTTTGTTCGCTGGTTCGATTACGAGCTTAGCTTTCGATAGACCGCTTCAGTTCTCGAATCGCTATAAAGTCGGTACAGATGGATCTCAGCATACACAGCGATTTTTTAAATATCGGATACAAAAAGCAAGATGCGAAAATCGAGGTTTCTTTCGAGGACACGGATGAGACCGGGATAACTATTCGCGTCACCCCGTATCTTGAGAGGGATTTAGGAAAAGCCCTTTCGGAATTTAACGTTACTTTCGCGTACAATAGATCGTGATACGACTTCGTCTTAGCCTAAGATGTGAAGGCCCTAGAATTGGACTCTTGGCTCGCTCAGGCGCTCGACGCGACGCTCGCATCGCGCGAAGCTGGTCGTGCGGTGAAGTCTCCCAAAATCAGCGAACGCGAAGCCATCTCCGTCTTATTCCAGCACGCCGCACCCGCTGCTTTCAGCGATGTCACTTTGAATTCAGACACCACGTCCCTACGTAACACACCCAACAAGTATTCCCAGTCCCACAAGCTGGACGTCTCGCTATAATTCGCGGATAATGTCTCTGAAAATGCCGAAGGAGTTGCACGTTTCAAGACCCTTTTTAAAGCTGCTACGGTTCACGCCCGTCCAGAGACACGAAGAAACTCATCTCTCTCACCGTAGCGCGTCAAATTTCTTTCACGATTAAGACGAAAATTCTTTGATCGTTGCAAGTATATCTGCTTCCCGGCTATTATGCTACACACCTCCTGGCAGCGATAGATGAGCGCATTGGCGAACGCGCGCGCTTAAGCTCCGATCGCACCGAACAGAAATGCAAAATTCTGCTTTACGAGGGCACCACCACCTTAAGACTTTCCGAGTACCTTGCCGTGTTTTTGGGCTTCGAATCGGGTATCGTGTTCACGGAAGAGGAGGAGGATGCCACAACCTCCGTCTCAGGTGCTCCTGGAACCCGTGTTTCACAACCTAATCGTCTACACGGATGTCATGGAACCCACGTACGTGGGGAGCGAAAAAAAAAAACGATATTTAAAATACTACCTTGTATCCTGGCGAGCATGAACAACAACTCACCCCTCCGGGAATGGTGTTTCGGTGTCCGTGTACAGGACTTCGCCACGATGGATGATGTCGTAGGTGTAATCTTTGGTGTCGTTGGCGCGGGGAGCTTCTATGGGGTTTCCCACCGTGGAGGCCACCTCTATGAGGTCCGCCCTGGACCGTGTCCTCGAATTGGGCCTGACGGTCGCGGAGCAGTCCTGCTCCATCGAGCTCTGCGGTCCTCGCTCGGTCAATGTGGTGCTGAAGGTGGTCCCCATGTAGATGAGGCATAAAAATTTGCTGGGTGACATGACTGGTTCAAAGATCGCAAAGGACGTGGAACATTAAGGACTGGTACTAAGAAGGTCCTCATGGAAATGGGTGAAAAGACACCGTTGCCTAACTTCATCTGGATTTTAGATTCTCTCATTCAGTGCGATTACCCGGGCGTTAAGCGTTGTCTGTAGCGGATGCAAAGAGGAGGGACACTTCAGGTCTGCCTACCAAGCACCCTTCTGCGAGCGTTGCTCCACCTTTGGTTACAGTACAGATGAATGCGGCTCGCGTTGTCGTCGGTGCCGCACGAGGCATACCCAAGGACTTTGCCCCGCGCCTGTGTCTTATGCAGCCGTATAGCTAGCGTGGAGTTCCCGCAGCTGCCCTCGGCGCAACGGAGTAATGACAGTCCCTCGATTACACTGGATCAGGCGGTGGCGATTCATGACGATGATCCTCTGGGTAACAGACGACGAGCCGGGAGGAGGTTGAGCCTCTGACAGGCTTGCTACCACGACCACCGACACCTTTAACGCACACCTCTGCCTGTGCTTCGTCAGTGCCATCCATGACTTCTCTTGTTGATGTGCATGTGCCAATTGCCAGTCCCGTTGTGGCAAGCGATCCCACGGGTATTAAATGTGCGTCTGATTCCGATGAGAGTGCGGAGCCGACTACTGTGAAGAACCAGCCAATGGAAGGCGGCCCATCATCGCAGCGATGTGGTGTGAAGGCAGCAGCCGGGGGATCTCATCCGAAGAAAGGGCGGAGGAAACATCCGACTCTCATCCGCGAGCTATTTGGTTCCGAGGAGACTGACAGTGCGTAGCTGCGTGTCTCTATTTTTGGCGAATCATGAAAATTGTCTTTACGTTATGCGTGGTAATATCCCTACTTCTCAACATGCGTGTTATAATTGCCACTTTAAACACTAACGGATTAAGGTGTGCGACGAAGCAGGCAGATGTCGTTGCTTTTGGTTGGCGTTTGGCTGCTGATATATTGTTATTACAAGAGACACACTTTTGTTCAGCTAGAGATGTGGTACAGCTTAAGACACCCTGCCCTTGATGCCACCCTGCCCTAAGATGCCCTTACAGTGGGAGGCGCTGCGCGTTGCACCGCGGACACCCAACCAGCCGCCTCTGCAGACTAGCGATCTTTTTCGAATTTCACCTTCCATGGCGGGCGCACAAAGGAACGCGCAACAGGCCGCTCGTAAAGCACAGGCGGTGCCTTCTAATCCGTGGAGAAGTCGCAAAACATAGTGCTGTGGTACACAATGTTCCTACGCAGTACGCAACTTTTTTTGAAGAATTGCATTATATAGAACCAGAGGCTTTTTCTTATATGTGACAGGCTGAAGATGTTGTCGTAGTTAAGAAAGGTGTGATTTTCTTCAAGCACGACTAACAGAAATGTCAAATACGCTTTGTTAGTGCCTCTAGTTCTTGTGTTAAATTGTTTCGTTTAAAAAAAGCTCACTGTTGGGCTACTTCTGTCTATTGGGGTTTGTTATGGTTTGGTACAGTTCCCAATGAGACTAATGTTATTTTTCTACAGTTTCTTGTAACAGTGTATATAGTTCATGTATGCTCGCTGTATATACCATGCTCATCTTGTGGAATAAATTTTCTTATTTCGCCTTTTACTAAACGGATCTGAACGAACGTGTTGTTGTTGTTTGCTCCCGTTGTATCTTCGGTAATTTTTGAGTTTGTAGTGGGCTTGTACATCCCAAGCCCCGAGGTGGGTATCCGTGGGTACCATAGGGATTTGGCGACAGCACTGCGGCAACACCTCACCTTCTGTGTTCACGCGTCGGAGAGTGTTAGGGCGAAACATGTGCTGGATGCCGTGGCAGCTGCAGTCACTCTGAAGAATCTGCGCTCGGTGTGCCCTGCTGGATATGGGCGGTTCTTCGTGACGGTTCACACCATGGGTGCCGTCAAAATCAGGGTTCGGAAAAACCCGGGTTTTTTTAAAAAAGCCCGCCCCAGTGGGTTTTTTCGGGTTTTTCGGGTGGGTTTTTCGGGTGCTGGGATTTTTTTTTTCGAACTGCTGCATATGACACGCATCAGCCGTTCTCCACCTATTTTTCATGTTTCTGGTAGAAATAATTGTTTGCCGCTGTAGAATTTACGGTAAAGGAATCTCCGAAGCAGTCGTCCCTTTTCCTTCTTTTTTTTTTTTTTTTCCTTCGTTTCTGTATTTCACCCGCGTGTGGGCTTTATTGGGTTTTTCAGCCCGGGTGGACCCAAAAAAACCCGGGTGGGTTTTTTTAAACTGGGTCCATTCGGCGAACCCTGGTCAAAATACTATGGGCTCTGGGTGCTCTCGCCCTGGCAGGCACGACTTACCTTCTTGTTTCATTGGCTTCGAAGCCAGAGGTGGTTACTCTGCTGAACCTACCCACGGACCTCCCGGATGACGACGTTTCCAGATATTTTCCCTTTATGGGAGAGTGCTGAAGGAAAGCCGTGAGTGGAATCAGTACTATCCCCGCTGTTGAAACTGGAAATTTTACGGCTCTGATTGAAGTGCAAAAGGAAATACCCAACTTCACGTTCGTTCGCGAATTTCAGGCATTGTGCTTGTACTCCGGAATGAAATAGCAATACCGTCGCTGTGGCCTCTTGCGGCACTTTGCGGCCGACTGCTACACTCGTCTCAGCACGTACGCTAGCGTCGCTCACCAGCAAGACCCCGCTACCAGAGATGAAGCCAGGAAGAACGAGCAGGAGGCTGTCGAAGGAGCTCTGCAGGAAGTTTTGGGAGCATCAGCCGAAGATTCCATGAAAACTGCCTTGAGCGTGGCGAATGAATTGGAGGACCAACCTCGGGAAACTGATACTCAGTACTCAGAAACCCCAGAACGTTGGCGACTTCAGTTAGGGTCAATGCCATTGCAGGACCAGAGGCGACAGCAAATCTGCCGACTTACGGTGTCTGTGAAAGCATCGAAGATGAGGCAGCCACACGCCTGGCTGAATGCAGCAACGAGCAACATGAGTCACAGTAGGATAACCGTAAAGGACCCCGTGCTGTGCAAGAAAGAGGATCCGACGAAGACACCCCTTCTACAAATGCAGGTGCTCGCCCCAAAACATAGCGCGTGTGTCAACAAATCAAGAGGTCACACTCGTCTGGCAGTTCCAACAACGTCCAGTCACTTTCTGCGTGTCACCAGCTGCCAGGGCAACTTGCTTCTTTGGAGAGACTGAGGGCTCAGCCTCTCGAGCGAAAGAAGCCCAAGGCAGACACCTAGGCATCGTTGATGTAACCCCATTCCGAAGTCTAAATTATGAAGATAATATCTCTTAATGTCAGAGGACTTCGTCAGCACCAAAAACGGAGGATGATAGGGTCTCTCCTAGAAGCGTCACAAGTGAACGTCGTCTTTTCTGCAGGAAACACACTTCAGTATTCTGCAAGAAGCTAGGGCGTTTCAAGACTAATCCCGCCACGACGGGTTTCTTCAGCTTTCGAACGACCCGTTCTTGCGGAGTTGCAATTCTGCTTACGAGTCGCGTCAGGGGCAGCGTGGAGTGACGCTCATTTCGCGTTCAGGGTAGAACTATCACTGTGGACGTCACGCTTCAAGTACATGTCTATCGCCTAGCGTCGGTGTACGCCACGGCCGATTATCAGTACCGAAATGATTTTTTCTCTCGATGTGTTGGCCCTTCAATGGTAGAAGTGCAAGGGTGCAGGCGAGTTGGTATATGTAAAACGATGATAAAACCTGAGACATGGAACAGAAAAAAGACAACACGACACCTTCTCAAACACAGCAACCGATTTAATGACAGTCTACACTCCCAATAACCTCCTGATGGGTGGAAAGGGGGAAACAAAGGGAACACTAAAGCAAATTGCCTCGTGACTTAATCCCTTTGTACTCAGCTAATAGTCGCCCAAACGGGTCACGCACCTTTTTCAAAACACTGGTCTCTTAGAAAAGCAGGAAACAATTGCGACAATCTTTCAAGTGTTCGACCAATTAAGAACTTCCTGAAAGGCTGTTGGCGTTTCTGTTGCGCTCCAAGAGCCTATGTTTAAGCATTTACCAGACTGTCCTACGTAACAAAAACCACATACCCAACGCCTACGGCTCACTCAACAAATTGGGTCTTGTGTGAAGTACGGGAAACTGACTTATCAGGATGAAAGGACACTAGAGAGCTTAAACGCGCAACATTTGGAAAAACAACTTGAACATCGAACTTCTTTGCAGCGGCTAAGATGTTATGAGACATAGCATGAAAATATGTAATGCAAACTCGTGTAGAAGGCTGCTCAGAACGACAAGGTTTTACACGACCTATGCCCAGGAAACACTGTAGTAACTTCGACTGGAACAAAGCAGGACCAAGTCCCGCTTTTGTTAAGCGGCAAACCTGATGGCGAAGACTGTCAGAAACAAAATGGCAGCAAGACTTATTTAACGCAGGCCGGACGAGTGAGGCCACAATGCTTGGCTTTATGAGTTTGGAATGAGAGCTGTTTACGGGAAGTAACGGCTTGCCCCCAGATTTACCACACGCCCAGAGTAGGTGACACAACCTCAGAGAAAGATCAAGATACTGAAGTCTACCATCAACTACACGTTCAACAGAGAAAAGTAGCTCAGAGGGTGAGGACTTCATTGCCTGCAGAGCTTGAAAGACAAGAGCGGCATCCGTTGAAATAACTAAGATGTCACCTACATAACGCGTAACAAGACAAGGAACAGAGCCCACAGAACTCAAGAATTGGTGTACAGCACTATCAAGAACACTGAGGCAGATTTCAGACAAAATCGGAGCTACAGATGAACCAATACAAACCCCATCAAATTGTACAAAGAGAGATTCACTATAAGAAACAGTGGTAGAACAGAGATACAATTCCAAAATCCGAAGAAACTCACTCAGTGACATGCCGGTAGCGGATTGAAATGATACAAGCTGGCTTTCAACAACCAACCTAACACTGCGGAGCAACTCGTGTACATTTAAAGAATAATATATGTCCATTATGTCAAGAGAATCAATTTCACACTTAGTACCACGAAACCTGGACAACCGGGGATTAACTCATCTGAACTCTTTAAGGACAAACAGTTGGACAGACGAAGGGAGGTCAAGGAAACCTTCAGGAAACAAGAAACCAGCTCATGCTACGAGCTTGTTTCACTGACAACAACTCTGAATGGCATGTTCACCTTAGTGTCCTTCAGGAGAAATTTTACAGCCAACGCACAACACTCTGAATCTCTAATTTTCTTTGAGAGGGCGATGTCCGCTTGGGTAAACATTTCGGTAATTTTCCGTTTCAACGACTTTAAATTGCCAGAGAAGGGTTTGAACAACCTGTTAAGGGCATCCTCCGCCTTCATTTCGTACACCGGCCGCGGCAAGACAGCAAAGCGGCCATATTTGTCAAACTCAACAGGGGCCAAAGCCTTGCTTTTTAGTTCACGCCTTACAGTGCCTAGAACATTGGACAGTTGTTTGCAACTCCCAGACGACATAGCCGAAGATGGTAGGCGCCCCACACATTGTTCAACATATGCCATTTTCGCAGAGGGCTCGTGTATCCTAGAGGCTACAGTTTGAACAGCAGAAGCCATCCCGATTTTAGACGGCTTAATTGGAACACAGAACTTGCGGGTTTTCGAGAGAACAGACGAAACTTGGGATGAGAGCGAAACAATGGCTAAATTCAGAAAACCGCCGTCATTGGTGCTGTGCAAAGATTCACAGGTTTTGCTATGGAACCCGATGTGCGATTTAGAACGGTCCCAGCCACGACCAAAACTAACAACACATAAGCCGTGTCCACTGATGAAAGTATGCCGTCAATCTATAGTCAGGCCCAAGCACCAAGAAGCATAATTTATCCACTATGGGACGCAGGTCTTTCAGATGACAAACCAACAGATTCTTCTGTACACGGAGTAGCTTATACGAGGAGTGCTGAGGGAAGAGGGTGCAATCAAGCGGGATTAGTCCACGTGGGGGCAAGACTTGGTGGCGAAATCGGACCTTCAGGGTGCTGAGCTCCACCTCCACTCCTGCCGGCATGTCACTGTATGGGTTTCTTCGAGTTTTGGAATTGTATCTCAGTTCTACCACTGTTTTTTTTATATATGAATCTCTCTTTGTACAATCTGAGGGGTTGCTCCGATTTTATCTGAAATCTACCACGATGTTCTTGATAGTGCTGTACACCAATTGTTGAGTTCTGTGGGCTCTGTTCCTTGTCTTGTTACGCGTTATGTACATGGCATCTTTAATTATGTCAAGGGATGGCACTCTTGTTTCCCAAGCTCTGCGGGCAATGAAGTCTTCATCCCCTGAGGTAGTTTTCTCTGTTGAATGTGTAGTTGATGGTAGACTTCGGTATCTTCTTCTTTCTTTGAGGTTGTGTGACCTGTTCTGATGGGCGTATGGTACATCTGGTGGCATGCCGTTACTTCTAGTAAACAGCTCTGATTCCAAACTCATTGTGGCCTCGCTCGTCCGGTGTGCGTTAAACAAGTCTTGCTGAACATGAAAGAACTGATGTTCTGAGGCTGGAACAACATAGAAGGGAGAAATACATACAAAGCCTCAATTTGCCTAATAAATTAACGATGAAAGATGAACGTCACTGAAAAGGTTAGCCAGCTGTAGGACTCGAACCCACATCTTCTGGATTGCCGGTCCAGGGCTCTGTCAATTGAGCTAAGCTAACACGCCTTCTCAGCGACTTCCAGGGTGCGTCATCTGAAGGGACAAACCAGCCACTCTCTCTCACTCATCCTCCTTTCACTGTTACATTTTTTGCTCACTCATACACACATTCATACGACTGGATCGACGCAGACGGCAACTGGTTGCAAACCGGCTATTTTGGTGCAAACCGGAACGGAATCGAAACCGTATACGTTTTTTTCGCTCAGGGAGGAAACAGAAAAATGTATTTAACGGTTTTCGGTCCAAGCAAAAACTTCGCCGGTTTAGAGTACGAGTAGGCGACTGTCGTCGTGTGTTCTGAAGTCATGTCATGGATACTTTACGAGGGTTACGGTTACGGTGCAATGTATGTCGGTATACTATGACCTTTAGGCTCCCTTTTGTGACGTTTTATCGTTCGCGCACATGGACTTAGACGTACATGTGACTGGTTGTGACTCTCTACCAATGTGCGACCCAAGGGAGCTGCGAAACGGCTTCTCTATTGGTAATCTGGCGCAACGTGTCCCTTGTTTGCGAGCAGTGAAGTTGAATACATGTACATATCCGCGAGGCAAGCGCGTGCGAAGTGGCGCCTCTTTTGTGGACAGGACACGAAGAAAAGAAATTGGAGCCGTCGATCGCGTTTGTGAGTGAAGGTGTTCCTCGATTTGCCTCGTACTCGTGCAGTAGTGCTTGCTGGCGAGGAAGCAGCAACAGGCATTCGGATGGGACGCGATCGCACCAATCCAACAAGAAAGTACTTTACGTATGACATCACAACAAACAAGTCCGTGTGTATCACGTGTTTCAAGAAAGGAGAAAGCCTATTTGAACAGACAGTCACTTACAGGAACCAGGAGCTACCAATTTCACAGCTGCCTATTGATATTAAATACCATATATGGATATAAACGGGTTTACATTTTGCAGCATTGATTTTTTTTCTGGGAATGAATATGTCCACCAGAAGCGGAACCGGTTAAAACCCGTATGAACCATTATTTTTTGCTCCGGAGCAGAAACGGTACCGTACCGTTTATGATAGAACCGGAACAAAAAACGGAACGAGAAACGTTTCGGCTCGACAGCCTGGGTTGAACATGAAAGAACTGATGTTCTGAGGCTTAAACAACATAGAAGGGACAAACACAAAGCCTCAATTTACCTAAGAAATTAACGATGAAAGATGAAAGTCAATTGGTAGCAGTCAATTAGCTCAACTGGTAGAGCCCTGGACCGGCAATCCAGAAGATGTGGGTTCGAGTCCTACAGCTGGCCAACCTTTTCAGTTACTTTCATCTTTGATCGTTAATTTCTTAGGCAAATTGAGGCTTTATATGTATTTGTCCCTTCTATGTTGTTCCAGCCTCAGAACATCAGTTCTTTCATGTTCAACAGTTGCCGCCTGCGTCGATCCCGTCGTATGAATGTGTGTATGAGTGATCAAAAACGTAAGAGTCAAGGGAGGATGAGTGAGAGAGAGTGGCTGGTTTGTCCCTTCAGATGACGCACCCTGGAGGCCGCTGAGAAGGCGTGTTAGCATAGCTCAATTGGTAGAGCCCTGGACCGGCAATCCAGAATATGTGGGTTCGAGTCCTGCAGCTGGCTAACCTTTTCAGTTACTTTCATCTTTCATGGATTCATCTTTCAGACGAGAAGTAGCCGAGGCACACCGCAAACACAAACATGTAAGCTTCCAACGCATGCGCGCACGACCAACCCTGCTGGAAATGATCCCACTGAAAACATTATGAAAATCTCATTGGACTAGGCTGGAAATCACACATGAAAATCTAATTGAATGTCCACCAGAAAGTCCACTTCTTAATAGATGATTTGGAACAAATATTGTATTGAGAAACAGACATTTCAATGGGTGTCAATGAGCAACCAGTTTCGAAATTAATGAGGCCTAAAAGGAATTTGTACTAAAAAGCCCAATTAGATGACACAGCAGTTTATCATTGGGGTAATGTGCCACAGCACAAAATTTTCTCATTGGCATCATCTTGTAATTCACATTGGCAATGTTGTCTTCAACACTGGTCTCCCATTAAACTATTGTACTTGTGCAACTTGGATGAATGATTTTCATGTATAGGAATGAATGAAACTCAGTGTGACATGTGTGTGGAAGTTTATTGGGAAAATATGCAAAGAATGCAGCATGTTTAAATAATGCCTGACCAGCACTTGCAGCCAAAATACAATATAAAAATACTCACATAAAACTTGCATTAAAGTATTACACTTCGCATATGCCACACTGCCACTTGCCTCTATGCCTGCTGAAATAGCATATCATTGTTATTTTGACTAGCTCTATATGCAATGCAGCATACCATATGAATAACGCTTGAAGACAAGCCTTCGACAACACAGCATAAAAAAACTGAAAAAAAAAATGTCTGAAGTTGGTCTTTGAAACATACTCTTAACATATATCACTCAGGCCGTCATATGTATTACCAGGTAGCTGTCAGCATATAGAGGACGAATAACAACCTGCATAGGCCAAGTAACAGGATTATACAAAAATATCACATTTCACAAGTGTTGTGCCCGTTGTACTTCCATTTACAAGCTGATGTAAAAAAAGTTACATGGAAACGTGCTGCTATATGATAAAGGAAACAAGAATCACATTGGGCTTGGTCTGTTGCATTTGTCATGACAGTGGAAATGGGTACAAGGATCACACAAGACAAGCACATTCTAACAACTAGGTTTAGTCAAGGACACACCCAACATTTAAATCATTATAGGTAGGACAACAAGCGTCCTCCCACTGCTGGTATATCGCAGAACCAAAGACAGGATTTTATACATTACTTAAGAATGGTAGCTCTCGCTAGAAGAGATCAGCATACTTCAGTGTATCCAATGCAGAGTACCTTGATTATATCCGGGCTTCTCTTAGTTTCGTGCCTGTCCTATATCTTGACCTCTGGAACTTGACATCTCACGAGCATCCCATGACATGGTTAGGCAAAGGCACATACTCGTTATTCAACAACGGGCTTGCATGGTCCCGTAATCTGTCATTTACACAACTGATTTGTCTGATGTATAGATAAGGCGCTGTGTGTTAGTTGAACCCAGTAGAACCCATTTTTACTGCAATTTATATCAACATCAATTAGAGTAATATTCCTCAAAACTAAATTGGGATATCACAAAGTCAACTACTAGTACGGGCAACGGAGGACCCCAAGCACGGCGTGCTCACCGCAGTCAAGGTGCCTCAACATCACTGGATATCACACATGATTAAGAAAGCTGGTAGACACTTCACGTGGGGTGGTTTTCGCGTGTGAAAGTACGGTGTAAATTCTATCCAATGCTGTAAACAAGACTAGCAAGCAACAGGTGAAGATGCATAGCAATAGATATGTGGAATGCAGCCAGAAGTAATAGACGATTTTAAAAAGATGCGCGCGCCATCAAGTGCGTGGCGCAAGGCAGCATGGGAACTTTGAGGAACACTGCTCCGTCGTCTGCTTCGGATATGGTTTATATCGGCTGACGCTGATGCTGTGCACACCGGGAATGTTGTTGTTCTTCTTCTGCCTCCGCCTCTGGCCGTATCGTAATGCTTGAAGGCGCTCTAAGTTTCGATGAGACCTTGCGTACCACAGGTGGCGCTTGCTTTTCTAAACTGGTCTATTTGTAGTGTCGACCTTTCCTGCAGTAGTGTACACACCGGACAAACCAGATGGTGTGTGACACTTAGGGGCTCATGCAAATTCGCTGGTAAGTGACGCAGATGCGGCTTTCGCTAGCCACGTCATGGGATGCACTTGAGGCGTCTTGTTCCATGAGGCCAAGATACTGAATAGGCATCAGGATATAAGGACGGGAGGTAATCGAGGCTATGTGCTTTAAGAACAGTAATGCATGCATAAGAAGGTCATCTACTGATCTCTCCGAGCGAGAGCTACGATTTTTAGGTGATCTATGAAATTCCATATTGAGTTCAGGAATGTGCCAGCCGGGGGAGATGCTGTCCGATGTTGATTCAGACGTTGGTTGTCCCTAAGCAAAGTCAGTTGTTAAAAAGCACTTATTTTGTATAGTCTCTTGTCCCCATTCTCGCAGCCACAATGAATGAAACAGTATCAGTGATTTGCATTACCATATGCGCTGTGCCTTAACATGCGCATATGAGTAAAACCGGAAAAGAAAAACAGTCTCTACCGAAGCACCTCCCAGCGATGACACGGTTGGCATCTGAAAATGCTCCTCGTACCTGCAAAGCTGGGCAAATCTTGGGATGCTCCTGGAGATGTGATCTGGAAGAGAGCACATCAAACCTTAAAGCAACAGCTAAAAAAAATGCTACATTTGCAAGTTTTATGCAGGATGTTGACAAGGTAATTACATATCATATTTTTAGACGCGTGTCATTATTTAAGACATATACATCTCTACGCTTGCATATTAAAGCAATCCGCATTCGTCAACATTTGGTGATGCTTGAAATGTAAGTACTGGAATGCAAGGAATGTAAGACCGTTATCTTCTTGGTCTGGTGCACAGCCTGCATTTCCCTTCCACTATATGCCGTATGAGACATCCAATACATAGTGCTTTTAGAATACATAATGCATGAGTCAACAGGACAAATATTTGCCTGCGCACCTTTGTTGAAGTGCTGCGGCAAGCTGAGCATTCTCATCAACTCCCAAAAGTGATTACTGTTGCGAGTTGCTTTAAATGCGATTTCTTGTTTCTGTCATCAACTGAAAGAAATATTTAAGGCACTGTAGCTTGAAACAATGTTCGACCGGTACCAAATTAGCATTGAGACACAATCTTGATGGGGATGTGTGATAATATGCAAAATAAATCTGTCAGCTTTCTTCTGAACCTTCTGTAAGTTCATGTGTGGCAGGATGGGGATTGCACAGGCATATTGCATTAATGAGGAGACTAGCAATTTATATGCTTTAACCTCACATCATAACATGAGGATCATAGCAGACGTTTGAGCAATTGGATTGAGAGCAAGCCTCTGAAACGTCAAACTCAGTTAAGTAGAAATGGCTGTCCAAGTCAAATAACACTGACATACGACACACATATTGAGTTCCTACATGGAATGACAAACCTACATTTAAAACTATGCTTGATTGGACACCCAAAAGAATACAACTGGGTGACTTCACGCCGAATCAGGCAGGGTGGTCAGGTCGACCTCTCAATTTTTTTCTCTGTCTAACATATTAAAGACTTGTCCCTAGGAGGCATATAGGCGCTGAAAGTTGTTGAAAATAATTGGTGGTTATTTTTTAATGAATTATCATTCAGATGTGGGCATTTCGACCATTGCACTTCCTACGTAGTGTGACATCATGTATCTTCATAACTATTTGACATATTCAGCTGAATTTGTTTTCACATATTGTTAGGGGTGGGTAACATTGCATCCTAAGTTCTAAAGATCCTGAGGGTTGCCTTTCAGGAGATAAAAAATAGCAAAGTTGCCTCATTTTCAAAATACAAGTACATTTTGGGAACCTCACTAGTTGCTTCCCACTTGTGATTCCAGAAGTGATCTATATCATTGTGTTCGTCTCGAAATGGCTTTTCTTCTCATAGCAAGTACATCGTATAGTGATTTGGGGCAACGCTCCCAGCGGTCTTTTTGTGAGGAGTGTCTACCGAAAATACGCAAATTTGGCAGCGTGTATCACGCATATTCCCATCGTGACATCGTTCATTTCACTCACAAACGTTCATCATGACGACTTGAAACAGCACATAAAAAAAAAGAAAACAATGTATTTGCTATTAGAAGGAAGGTCATGTCGAGACGAACACAATGATGTAGATTAGTTTGGGTATCGCAACTGGGAGACGACTAGTGAGGTTCCCAAGACGTACCATATTTTGCAAATGAGACAACTTTGCAATTTGTTATCTCATCAAAGGCTAACCTCAGAATCTTCAGAACTTAGGATGCAATGCTACCCACCCCTGATAATACGTAAAAAAAGTTCAGCTGAATATGTCAATTAGTTATGAAGATACCTGGTGTCAAACTTAGCGTCGTAGGAAGCGCAGTGGTCAAAATGCCCACATCTGAATGATGATTAATTAAGAAATAACCACCAATTCTTTTCAACTACTTTGAGTGTCATTATATGCCTCGTAGGGACAAGGCTTTAGTATATGTTTGTAGACGTCGACCGGACCACCCTGCCTGATCCGGCGTGAAATCCCACAACTGGGTTTTAATTTTTCTCACGGATAAATTTAAATTCAGCCTTGAATTGATGAGGATTTCATTTAAATCAAGTTTCACATGAAATCTGGGATTTCTCATGTAGGTAAGGGAACCTTGGAATGGGTACAGACCTACAAGTGGTGTGTTACCTGAGCTAGCTAGGGGTATCAGTTATTCAACATCAGGGTACACCTTCTCAGCAGTTATGTCCAGTGATGCACTGGCAAGGTCTCGAAGTTTTGGTGCCTTTGCTGCATCCGTCAGAGTGGCAATGAGGTGGCCCTTGAGAGAGCCAAGACGCTCCTTTAACCAGGGGCCTGACGCTCCATGGTCGACCAACCAGTCCTCAAAACAATCTAGAAGGCAGGTATACTAAAACAAAAGAATTGTTAACACACCTTCCAAAACTGCCATTTTTTCTGGGGAAAGCTGGGGTTTTGCTGTTGCATTCGGACTTTTACGGAATCAGTTGGACACTTTCCCTTCTGTGGACCTGTTTTTGAGAGTCTCTTTATACCAGAGGGCCAGTGCCATGCCGCGAACGAAGAGGCTTTCTTTCTTTTCCCGTTGGCAATGTAGGCACTGATACACACGCAAAGTCACTGTATCGTTGATAGCCACGTGCAACTATAAAAAATCCAGCGTCCATGAGGAGTAAAAGCAAGAACACGAGCAAACAATTTGCTTTTAATGTAATACAATATTTGAGGCGTACTAGAAGCATATAACTCTCGTAATAACTAGAAATCAAAGCAGCGAAGAGGAGCATCTCAAAATGTGAGCTTCCATGATCAAAATGGTAGGCCCAGCATGTTACGAACAGTGGCTGCAACGAGTTCCCTGCGCTGTTGTTTCATGTTGCAGCACAAGGTTTGAACCGTACGATACTCGTTCCCAAGAGAATCCTTGGCTCGCGAACAAAGATGGGGACCCAGGAAGCTTCTAGAGTCGTGGCACATACGTGGTGACCACTCGGTGTGTAACAAAAACCGTGGCCCCCTTCCCGAACAATACTCCCATCTCCTTAAATAGCGACCGGTTGTATAATCTCTCATCCAGTTTGGCACTGGTGATGTCCGTCGCATGACGGACGAAACGTCTGAGTAAAACTTGTTATTTTGTTATGTTAAGTCGGAGTTCTCTACTTTTTTGTCCAAGAGAATCCAAGCACACAGGTGATGGCAGACAAAACAGACACTTCGGCATGGCATGCGGAGCAGAGCAGAAGATACTCGCATTGGGGGATTGCATACCACTGCTCCGATCGTGCCAGGTCTTCAGGCGTTGAAAGGCCTTTGCGGAACCCGGCCCAATCCACAACATCGATCATGGTGGACCGGACTTGGACAATGGGAGAGGGTCTTGCCTCCGTAGGACTGCTTTGCTCTCTCTCATCACTCTCTCTCCGCTTTCTGTCTAGCCTTTCTACTTATGATTTGTATGACTAGAATCCCCCAAAGTACAAAACGAGAAGGACAACACACAAACAAGGCCTTATATCTGTGTCATCCCTTTTGCATTCCACCGTCATGGGGTTCCTATGTAGTATGGTTCAATACCTCCAGTATGCTTGCTTCCTCACCATTCCTCATAATTCCATGCCAAACGTCTCAGACAATGTATTCGACCATCTCAGATTTCTTCCAAATATATTGTGGTTGATTGCTCCCATGCAAGTAATGCTGTCCCAGCTTATTTTTGAAAACGATGTTTTTTTTTTTGTTGTTGTTTTTTTCCCTCTGTGGCCGCCCTCTGAAGATTGCGATGGGGCATGTGGCCCTACCCAGCATAAAAAGTTTTAACAAGATAGCTCTTTTGCAAATCCAAGCCAAATCGCTTCTGATGAAGGCAAAGCATAACACCTTCTTGCCAAGGCCCGTTGAAGGCTGATCCACACTT
Organism: Ornithodoros turicata; assembly: GCF_037126465.1. NCBI lineage: Eukaryota > Metazoa > Arthropoda > Arachnida > Ixodida > Argasidae > Ornithodoros > Ornithodoros turicata. Next base: position 729,398 of record NW_026999410.1, read on the forward strand.
TGTATCACTAATTTATGCGCCAGGGAAATAGTAAAATTGGGATATATTTTTCCAGAGCTCTGCAATTTTTTCAGGTTCATTTAGAATGTCACTGTTGTCTGGCAGGCATAGAATGTGCGCAAAATATTTTGAGACGCGCAGACTTGTAACAATACACTAAACAAAATCAATCACTTTGCGTCAAAAATAAGCTGGTAGAGCATTGGTTGCATGTGAACAATCAACCACAATTTATTGAAAGAAATCGTGCATGATCCAGTGCAGCGACGGGGATAGTTGTCAAGGAATCACCCTAATGTGCTTGTGTTTACGCAGGAGCTGTGACATTGTCGACGGTACAGCCTATTCTACAAGAGGTGTTTCGTGCACAGATTGAAACCATTTCGCTTTATCATCATTTTATAAATTCTCTATTACCACTGCAAGCAACTGTAGGTATGAGCAACATACGGACATAAACAGATGAAGATAGGACAGCAAGAAGTAGGGGACAAGGGGTGTCATCAAAGACACTTCAGGAACACATTTAGTTATGCAATCATTACGCTACCAATGCACAGGAGGGCAGACAAAAACGAATGGTTAAAAAATTGCGGGTGAACACTTAACGCCGATTTTAGCTGAACTCAGTACTCACATTGCTTCCGTCAGTTGTGAATTTAGCTTTTTTCACGCAGGGCTCGGCAGAAGTACCCTCCGAAGAAACTGCATACAAAAATATTTGGGAATTACTCCCCAGACGAGATTTTCTCTACATGAAAGCAACCTCGTCTGTCCTGCTCCAACTTCTCTGGAATTCGCTGCAGTATTCCATGAATGGTGTTCAAATGTGCAATGGTACTCTATTGTTGAACTTGTGATGAATCAGGCTTTGACTTCAGTTCACGAAGTTGGCACTTCAAGCTTTCGTAGCGTTCTTTTAGCTCGTCATATATGCGTTGTGGAACCACGGCACCATCGTCATCACTGTCCTCGGAGTTGATTAGCGGGTGTTCTCTCCTTCCCTGAAGCTTTTGTTTCATTATTTCCTCATTCCCCCAGGGCGTGAGTCGTGACGTTGCCCACATACGTGAGGCCGACAACGGCAAGCCCTATCACCACCACCACCACCGTTTCATTATTTTCCTGATCGCAGAAGTTGCTTGGCTTTTAATAGCTTTCCGTCATGAAAAAGAAACCAGATAGAGTTCCATGATCTTGACAGAACAGAACACCATTATATAATCAGATTCAAGATTATACGTGATATATAGACTCCATGTGCTAGTGTTTCGAGGAGGCGATGACAGCTCCCCAAGCCACCCAAGGGGCGAGGAGGCGTGAAACGGAATTGATGGTGAACCCGCTCTCTCCTTCCTAGCGTATGCAGCTTTCTTTTTTTTTCGACTTTTGCAATGACCAGTGCGTTTCGGGTACCCGAAGTCTGCATTACTCATATTGCTGCATCTTGGCAGCTCAGAGAACCGAGGGAAATATGAGGTTATATCATTTCCCTGGCCCGGCTGACGCAAGCAACGCCGAATACACGTCATTTGGCACGACAGCGAATTATGATGTATCCCGCAAATTCTACTCACGTGATATGCGCACCGTGTTTTACAGTAAATGTGAACGTCTTGATTTCTGCAACCTGCATATCATTTATTTTTACTACATTGTATCAAAAGCTTCAAGGTACAACTTATATACACACGTCATCTGCTGCACATGTTTGAGCACTGGTTTCATCGTACCAGAAAATAACTGGTATTGAAAACAATAAAGCTTCTCTTACACTTCCTTTCGAAATTGGGATCTTTCCCCTGCACTATGTCATATCAGTGACAACTGCAAATTCATTTGCCGGCAGCTCCTGCTATAGATTCGCTGTTCCCTTCATGAGTTTATGGTTTTCGGCATTTACTTTCAAGCGAATTCAAGGTGTGCTTATTGACATTTATATGGTTTACTAAAACAAATCAGATTATTTCTGCAGCTATGTTCCGTAGGGATGGACGGGAGGTCCGAATGCGAGCGTCGATTTAATTGCATGCAAATCAATGCACATTTTGTGAGTGATGGCAACAACCAACTAGCAAAAGTGAAATACGAAATAAACAATGCCATTCATCGTCAGTACAAAACAGACAAGCAAGGAAAACCTACCTTTCATTGTAGTAAATACAAGCTTAGATGACCATACTGGCATCCGCATAGCTGTTCGCCCTCAGGTGGGCAAAAGCAATCCACAGACCGACCGCTGTGGCGTCGTTCATGATCTCAGTTGTCTCGCGACGTAAAACACCCAATTATTATTAAATAGCTGTTCGCTTTTCGGAATATGACAAGATTTGATATATATATATATATATATATATATATCGCTCGCTGAGTGACCCCTGGTTTGCCAATCCCGAACGATGCGCAGCTACCCAGGGCTGACGAGCCGCAAACACGGCGCAACAGGTATCCTCCGGTGCTGTCGCATCGTTCCATGAGTATCTGTTTCTCTACGTGCAGCCATAGAAGCCATCTTAATCTGTAAGTTTGAATTTCAAACACGTCTAACGTCATTTACTTATTTTTTTAAATGTCTTTTTCCCCTCTTTATAATTCACTGCCTTGCACTGTGGCATTGAGGAGTGCTCAGTCACCCTCCCAGGTGTGTATCGCTCGCTGAGTGGCCCCTGGTTTGCCAATCCCGAACGGTGCGCAGGTACCCAGGGCTGACGAGCCGCATACACACCGAAACACGTGTCCTCTGGTGCTGTCGCATCGTTCCATGAGTATATGTTTCTCTACGTGCAGCCACAGAAGCCATCTTAATCTGTAAGTTTGAACTTCAAACACGTCTAGCGTCATTTACTGATTTTTTAATGGCTTTTTCCCCCTCTTTATCATTCACTGGCTTGCACTGTGGCATTGAGGAGTGCTCAGTCACCCTCCCTGGTGTGTATCGCTCCCTGAGTGACCCCTGGATTGCCAATCCCGAACGATGCGCAGCTACCCAGGGCTGACGAGCCGCAAACACGGCGAAACACGTGTCCTCTGGTGCTGTCGCATCGTTCCAAGAGTATCTGTTTCTCTACGTGCAGCCATAGAAGCCATCTTAATCTGTAAGTTTGAATTTCAAACACGCCTAGCGTCATTTACTTATTTTTAATGGCTTTTCCCTCTGTTTATAATTCACTGGCTTGCACTGTGGCATTGAGGAGTGCTCAGTCACCCTCCCAAGTGTGTATCGCTCGCTGAGTGACCCCTGGTGTGCCAATCCCGAACGATGCGCAGCTACCCAGGGCTGACGAGTCGCAAACACGGCGAAACACGTGTCCTCTGATGCTGTCGCATCGTTCCATGAGTATCTGTTTCTCTACGTGCAGCCATAGAAGCCATCTTAATCTGTAAGTTTGATTCAAACACGTCTAGCGTCATTTACTTATTTTTTAATGGCTTTTTCCCCTCTTTATAATTCACTGGCTTGCACTGTGGCATTGCGGAGTGCTCAGTCATCCTCCCAGGTGTGTATCGCTCGCTGAGTGGACCCTGGTTTGCCAATCCCGAACGATGCACAGCTACCCAGGGCCGACGAGCCGCAAACACGGCGAAACACGTGTCCTCTGGTGCTGTCGCATCGTTCCATGACTATCTGCTTCTCTACGTGCAGCCATAGAAGCCATCTTAATCTGTAAGTTTGAACTTCAAACACGTCTACCGTCATTTACTTATTCTTTTAATGGCTTTTTCCCCCTCTTTATATATATATATATATATATAAGCAGGAAAAATCAGAAGACGACAAGGAGCTTACAGGAAAACACAAAGGGGAGTTTATTAACACATATAGGGATAGGGGTCGACGTTTCGGCAGTCAGCGCTGCCTTCGACGGGACTGGGGTTTGGTGACAAGAACAAGCTTTATATATGGGAGAGGGTTATGTGCAAGGGAAAGAGAGCAGCGCATGCGCTTTTGTCATGACTAACATAGGTTGGTGACTAAGTGAAAAGGGAATGACCGGGTCTGTGCAGCAGGACATTGAGGAAATACCCGTGAGCCTGAAAAAGAGACAAAAGAGCGTATGTATTGTGCTGGATTAGGAATGCAGGTTGCGAATAGTAGAAATGATTCCTGGATCTTCGTTTATCTGACACTGGAATTTATGAATGAGATAAGACTCGCGCAGTTCCCTGAGCCGCTGGGAAAGAAAGCCTGACTGCAGGATGAAAATAGATATATTGGTGATTGAGTGTCCTGGTTTACTGAAATGGCGCGACACTGGCAGAATAGGTTTGGATGGCAACTGCGGAACGATAAGTACTGCTGAGCATCTGTAGGCTTCCGGTATAAGACAGATGCTCAGCAGTACTTATCGTTCCGCAGTTACCATCCAAGGCATACTAAGTTAGCCATACCTTATAGTCAGGCATTGCGCTACCGCAGAATATGCACTAACGATGCCGAACTAGACAACCATCTCCAACGACTAGAACAAACCTTCATTGATCGTGAATACCTGGACAAACTTGTTAAAGACGCTATAGCCAGAGCAAGATCCACAGATCGCCAACAATTGCTCCAAAGATCTCCTCGAGCCAATGGAAATTCTGCAGTAAATCTCACTGTCACATTCAATGGCAGCGTTCCTAACATTAGCCGGATACTCAACCGCCACTACAGAATTCTTTCGCAATCTGGTCGGATGAAGGAAATATTCTCACAGCCACCGCGCGTAAGTTATCGCCGGGCGCGGAACATCCAAAACAGACTAGTCAATGCCAAAATTAACAAACTTCCAGAAAATAACATTGGTTGCCACTCTTGTAATGCAACTAGATGCCAAATTTGTAAATCAATGCAAGCCGCTAACTCTGCAGAAAGTACCAATTCTAATTACCGGGTCAACATTAATGGCGACTTTAACTGTAATTCTTCCAATGTTGTCTATCTTCTTCAATGCAATGAATGCAACGCCCAATATATCGGACAGACAGCTACTTCATTTAGAACGCGATTCAATAACCACAAATCTGACGTCGCGAAGAAACCTAATCTGCCAGTGTCGCGCCATTTCAGTAAACCAGGGTACTCAATCACCAATATATCAATTTTCATCCTGCAGTCAGGCTTTCTTTCCCAGCGGCTCAGGGAACAGCGCGAGTCTTATCTCATTCATAAATTCCAGTGCCAGATAAACGAAGATCCAGGAATCCTTTCTACTATTCGCAACCTGCATTCCTAATCCAGCACAATACATACGCTCTTTTGTCTCTTTTTCAGGCTCACGGGTATTTCCTCAAGGTCCTGCTGCACAGACCCGGTCATTCACTTTTCACTTAGTCACCAATCTATGTTAGTCATGACAAAAGCGCATGCGCTGCTCTCTTTCCCTTGTACATAACCCTCTCCCATATATAAAGCTTGTTCTTGTCACCAAACCCCAGTCCCGTCGAAGGCAGCGCTGACTGCCGAAACGTCCACACCTATCCGTATATGTGTTAATAAACTCCCCTTTGTGTTTTCCTGTAAGCTCTTTGTCGTCTTCTGATTTTTCCAGCTTATTTCCCGTAAAACGGTCGTCGGGGCAACATCGCTTGCGGTGTTGTTTCCGGGAAGATTTTTTCTAAAGATATTTCATTCTCGTGGTCAACCGCCCCCCCCCCCCCAAGCTTTTATTATATATATGTTTACAAATCAAGCGTGCCACAATCCCAGCTGTGGACGGCCGTTTCGAGCTAGTTGGCTCTCATCGGCACAGCGCAGGGATGTGACACGCTCTTGGGTCGGCACAAACACTGTGTCTCTGAAAGACATCAATGTTGCTAGGACCGCGGCCGCCAGAGGCACGCTTGATTTGTAAACGTATGCCTCACGTGCAGCCATGGAGAATTAGCTCATTTTTATATTTGTATATGTACTTACTGGCTTTGCGCTGCGGCCGCCAGAGGTGTTGTTAACACGCTGCAACATTGATGTCTTGCAGAGACACAGTGTTTGTGCCGACCCAAGAGCGTGTCACATCCCTGCGCTGTGCCGATGAGAGCCAACTAGATCGAAACGGCCGTCCACAGCTGGGATTGTGGCACGCTTGATTTGTAAACATGTGCCTCACGTGCAGCCATGGAGCATTAGCTCATTTTTATATTTGTGTCTGTACTTACTGGCTTTGCACTGCAGTCGCCAGAGGTGTTGCTAACACCCTGCAACATTGATGTCTTGCAGAGACACAGTGTTTGTGCCGACCCAAGAGCGTGTCACATCCCTGCGCTGTGCCGATGAGAGCCAACTAGCTCGAAACGGCCGTCCACAGCTGGGATTGTGGCACGCTTGATTTGTAAACATATGCTTCACGTGCAGCCATGGAGCATTAGCTCATTTTTATATTTGTATCTGTACTTACTGGCTTTGCACTGCGGCCGCCAGAGGTGTTGCTAACACCCTGCAACATTGATGTCTTGCAGAGACACAGTGTTTGTGCCGACCCAAGAGCGTGTCACATCCCTGCGCTGTGCCGATGAGAGCCAACTAGCTCGAAACGGCCGTCCACAGCTGGGATTGTGGCACGCTTGATTTGTAAATATATGCCTCACGTGCAGCCATGGAGCGTTAGCTCATTTTTATATTTGTATCTGTACTTACTGGCTTTGCACTGCGGCCGCCAGAGGTGTTGCTAACACCCTGCAACATTGATGTCTTGCAGAGACACAGTGTTTGTGCCGACCCAAGAGCGTGTCACATCCCTGCGCTGTGCCGATGAAAGCCAACTAGCTCGAAACGGCCGTCCACAGCTGGGATTGTGGCACGCTTGATTTGTAAACATATGCCTCACGTGCAGCCATGGAGCGTTAGCTCATTTTTATATTTGTATCTGTACTTACTGGCTTTGCAGAGAAACAGATACTCATGGAACGATGCGACAGCACCAGAGGACACGTGTTTCGCCGTGTTTGCGGCTCGTCAGATCTGGGTAGCTGCGCATCGTTCGGAATTGGTAAACCAGGGGTCACTCAGCGAGCGATATACACCTGGGAGGGTGACTGAGCACTCCTCAATGCCACAGTGCAAGCCACTGAATTATAATGCAGAAATAAAAGCCATTAAAGAAACAAGTAAATGCTACTAGACGTGTTTGAAACTCAAACTTACAGATTAAGATGGCTTATCAATGTGTATTACAATATTGGCTCCAACCCACGAACGAGAAATACGTGACCCACTCAGCCAGGTGCCAAGTGGGCGACAGACAACAAGGTCCGCGGTCTGGTAACACGTTGTTTGTGAAAACATCTTCAAGCTTCTCACATGTGCTCTTCGTCCCAGAGAAGGAAGTATTCTTCAGTCGTCCACTACCTGACCATTACTGCATCGTTTATCAATGTGTATTACAATATTGGCTCCAACCCACCAACGAGAAATACGAGATCCACTGAGTCAGGTGCCAAGTGGGCGACAGATAACAAGGTCCGCGGTCTGGTAACACGTTGTTTGTGAAAACGCCTTCAAACTTCTCAGAGGTGCTCTTCGTTCCAGAAAAGGAACTCTTGTTCAGTCGTCCACTACCTGGCCATTACTGCATCGTTTATCAATGTGTATTACAATACTGGCTCCAACCCACCAACGAGAAATACGAGATCCACTGAGTCAGGTGCCAAGTGGGCGACAGATAACAAGGTCCGCGGTCTGGTAACACGTTGTTTGTGAAAACGCCTTCAAACTTCTCACAGGTGCTCTTCGTTCCAGAAAAGGAACTATTGTTCAGTCGTCCACTACCTGGCCATTACTGCATCGTTTATCAATGTGTATTACAATACTGGCTCCAACCCACCAACGAGAAATACGAGATCCACTGAGTCAGGTGCCAAGTGGGCGACAGATAACAAGGTCCGCGGTCTGGTAACACGTTGTTTGTGAAAACGCCTTCAAACTTCTCACAGGTGCTCTTCGTTCCAGAAAAGGAACTATTGTTCAGTCGTCCACTACCTGGCCATTACTGCATCGTTTATCAATGTGTATTACAATACTGGCTCCAACCCACCAACGAGAAATACGAGATCCACTGAGTCAGGTGCCAAGTGGGCGACAGATAACAAGGTCCGCGGTCTGGTAACACGTTGTTTGTGAAAACGCCTTCAAACTTCTCAGAGGTGCTCTTCGTTCCAGAAAAGGAACTATTCTTCAGTCGTCCACTACCTGGCCATTACTGCATCGTTTATCAATGTGTATTACAATATTGGCTCCAACCCACCAACGAGAAATACGTGACCCAATGAGTCAGGTGCCAGACACAAGCAGGAAAATTATTGAAAAAGAGTCTATCAAACCGAGAAACATGCACGGAGCTAGCACTGAATAGCAGAGAAACACTTTGAACGGCACACCATCCAAACGTAAACGATAGCACACACGCAAGGAAATAATGAGAAACACGATCAACAGCAAATAGAGAACCAAAACCTATCACATAAACAAGAGGTACACAAAGGATAAATAATTGAAAAAGAATCGATCAATACGAGAAACATGCACGGAGCTAGAACTGAATAGCAGAGAAACACTCTAAACGGCACATCTGCCAACGTGTAAACAACAGACAGGAAAAAGCTATGCCACTAGAAAGAAGTCATTCTTAATCAAAACAACAGAGGAGAATAATCTATCATTTTAACTATCATAAAATCATCCTCGTGACATAATCTAATCGAACACTATACAATTTTCATTCTAAGAGACATACAAGCTTTACTTTGTTTTATGAATCCAACACAGAAAATAGATATGTTAAAAATGAACTTCAACACATAGCACGCCCCTAGCCAACAACCAGATCTGATTATATCTGCCCTGATTTGTTGAAGACGGGTGCCGATAGATGTATGGAATACCACGGAACACGAACGACACGAACACAAGAGGAAATAAAATCTATACCTCTACAAAGAAGATATTCCTAATCAATATGATTACAATCAATTTACAAGTTGCATTATAAAAAGTCTAATATTCCTACACGTGAGAACCATCATTGCAATAGCGGGATTACCTGTCATAACATTTCGAGCGCAATTCCAACATCACAGAACTTTTAATTTCTTATTAAGTGAACAGCATAGACTTAAGGAAATAACGAGAAACAACACAATCAACAGCTACAATTAATAGAGAGCCAAACCTGCGCACCATGCTACACATAGAGAAATAATAGCTAATCAATCGATCCAAAGGAGAAATATTACAATATAGCACAGACTTAATGCTGAAGAACAGGGAAACACTCTAAGCGGCGACATGTAAACAACAACAGAGGATCCAAGACATAGAAATTATGCACTGTTTTCATCTCGGTTTTCGCTCTTCTCCTCAAAGCCGGGAGACTTTATGTCTCTATCTATATGACCAAGCTCTCATGCTTTATCACAGGACGTTCCCAGCATACAGGACGTTCTAGAGGTCAGATAAGATAGTTCAAAGGCGATATATTTTATTGTGCAGCGCAAGTGGTTGACAAGTCGACTAAGTTTGTAGAGATGCGATATTGTTATTGAATATGTAGAGAAAGTCCAAATTATTAAATGGTACCAACAATACTCAATCGAAAACGAGAAACAAATATAATTACATCAATTTTTGTGATATCTTGCAACAGGAAGTTCTATATAGATGAACCACACAGAAAAAGCAATAGTTTTTATTCCGTGTTAGCGCCGCGATGCAACTGTCGCTGTGAGCGGCGTACAGACGTGGACAGATGGAGAGAGGACAGCAGGAAGGAGTGGGGGACAGTGGGGTTAGTGTGCGTCCTGGGCCGACTTCAAGGGGAAATGTGCCGACATTCGTCTGGAAAGTCTTCGGAAAACCCAGGGAAAACCTCAGACGGCACAGCCGGTGACAAGATTCGAACCCGTGTCACCTCCCAGTCTCGGCGTGGAAAGCGATCATCTTAACCACAATGCCACGGGAGCTGGTGAAAAATCAAATGTGAAACACAACTCAGAAATATGAGGCGTTTCCAACTCGGAGATTATTTTTACTTTTCTCAATCGTGTGAACAATTGAAACAAATATGACACAAATAATACATCATGTATACATAATGTCCAACTCATGGAATATCAGTCGAACCTGAAACAAAAGAATAATTAATTCAGACAAATCATTTCTAAGCAAGCAGCGTGAATACACCGTAGAATCTGTACAGAAACTTGTCATTTTCAATGAATAAACATGATCAACTAGTGGATTCAAGCGATAAAGTGTGATGAAACCTGACGACCCCCAACACCAACATCAAGTTAGGGAGGGACGGGCTGTAGTATGGCCTTGAATCATAGAATCATTGAAAGCGCACATTTTTTTTTACTCATCACATCTTTTTGTAAATCAATTTCCATAATTCTCATTGCATGTGGATATTAATAAGATTCTAAAAAAATTAATCAATAAAATCAGCATAGATATGCTTTTAATTAAGTGTAGAGGTGCGCTTGAAAACAGAAGAGACAATAGCTCTACATTTAAAAGATGGACAGATTTTGCACTCGCTACCATAAGTCTTGGGAAGATGTGATAAAACACTGCTTCGAAAAGGAAGAACAGCGAAACGATTTCATTATCGCTGCATTTCAATACATCCTAGACATGGTCGTATTCGAAGATATGGTACAAACTACAGAAATGAACGTGCAAGAATTTATATGCCGAATCTACAATACTTATAAAAATATCTGCACATCAACGTCGGAAGGGCCACTGGGATTGATGGCGGAGTTTTTGAGGTTTGCTAACGAAGAATTGAAATACACTAGACCAGATGTAATTGTAATCATTGCAATGGGCATTGCGTTCACAAGAAAGCAGTCTGATCAAATTATCATATACAAGCGGTCTATATCGCACGATTCATTACGGATTTGTTTAAATTACACATATCTGAGATGGGATGTACATAAAATCTTATCACGCGATGTCGAATGAGCAGAAGTTCAATATTGTGGTGCAAGGTCTGATGTATTATCACCTGTTGAAACTCAACAAACCCATCAATTGTGGTGGACCACCGGACGATTTTCATCTAATACTCTCTTGTACGCCATTCAAGAGTCTTCGTACAAAGAAAGGAAACATCAATAAGAGACTGTGTAAGTTCATCGCGACAAAGTGCAAGTTGTTGAAGCAATACAAACACGGCGACAACATATCGCCTGCGTTAATCAACGCTGGATTCAAGCGCCCAATAACCAGAATAAACTATTTAATGTCTTCGGTATTCATCAATGAAGACAACAAACGAAAACTTCAGAGTTTGAAATAGAATTGTAATTTATCGAAATAAACAACTGTATGACTGAAACAATAAATTTAACCATTCTCATCATTATAATGAATTATACGCATCACAATGAAAAACACCTTGCATTTAGCATGGCTAGACTGAGAACAGTGATCGCTAAGGAAACGAATATTCCATAATGTGTGTAAGAATTCTCATATAGAATCAGAGCTGACCACCAAATAGGTTTTACTCGACTACACTCTGTACAAGTTCAACACCCAAAGGATAGAATTGCCGGAGAAGGATCGGTCATCGAAATTTAGAGACATGATACATCAGTCTATGATTACAAAAAAGCTAATATTTTTTCCTAATCTTAAATTTCCACAATGCATGTATATTTCTCAAACAGTTGCACTAGCCCAGACACAGTAAGACAAGAAAAGGCGTCTTATTTTTGTCAACAAAGTTGTCAATTTGTATGACTGGATAGGAAAAATGAGCCGTCCAAGATATGGCAAAACGGAAATAAGGCAAGATAACTGATTGCGGCGGGAAAAGTCAAAGCGTTCGCGACACAGTGTACAATTGCATTCGGGTTCAGTGCTTGCGAGATAATATGAAGCCTTCGCGAATAGCGAATCTATTATCAAATGCCGTGACGCGTATGGAGGACTTTTCAAGCATGCTTTGCAGGCGAAGTCTACATTTCTAATCACGTAATCTTCGTAACAAACGGCACACAAACGTATATGAAATAATTCCCAAAGGGCAATCAGATTTTGGAAGACACAACAGCCACCAGAAATGCTTAAACAATCTACAATAGAGATCTACAATGAAGATGAGCGTTATGCATACACATAATGGAAGAGATGTTATATTTATTATAATAAGCAGATCAGCGCAGGTCACACATAAACGTACATCCAATTCACAAAATATACTCGAGATTTCCCGTAGCCATGCAGAAAAAGTATCACATTATTTTAGTGTCATAGCCATCCGGGCACTACAAATGGAAAGCGCCACACTTAAATTTTATAAATTTTTAGCTCATAACATTGTAAAACGCAAACTGTACACTAAAGATCACTTTCTTCTTTAAATTTTTCAAAGTCAAAACTGTCCGCTATTTCTTGCATTTTTTAAAGCTATATATTAAATAGGCACACATACCATACAAGATATTTGATTGTGGCTTAATTGCTAAAATTTATCGATTCACATTCAGGAGAAGTGGTAACTACCACACATCAGTAGGAGTTTAATAAAATTTGAACAGGTGTTGCGATTTACGATCAGTGTTTTAGAATGTGTAATTTCACAATACGCAAGCTTTAGCTCGCTCAATTTTGATGAGCACTCTTTCATGATGACAGAGAATTTAATCGAATGGATTGATATTTTCTATATACACTATAACATAATGTGAATTCTCTATGTCGTGGATATTAAAAGTTACGAATATTTTCCGAATAAAATTTACTTAAAGCTCGAGGAAAGGGTCACCCGCGTCGACGAACCCGTTTCCGGAAAAAGCAACACGCTCGCGTGCGGTACCGCGTTAACGCGTCGGGCGCAGAATCACGTTCGGTTTAGCGTACTGCATTGGGGAAACGCGGCCCGGCGTGTTGTCGAAACGTCTTCGAGGACGCGGGTGACCCTTTCTTCGAGTTTTAAGTAAATTTCGTTCGGAAAATATTCGTAACTTTTAATATCCACGACATAGAGAATTCACATTATGTTATAGTGTATATGGAAATTATCAATCCAATCGATTAAATTCTCTGTCATCATATCTTGTATAGTATGTGTAACCATTTAATCTATATCTTTTAAAAAATGCAAGAAATAGCGGACAGTTTTGACTTTGAAAAATTTAAAGAAGAAAGTGATCTTTAGTGTAGAGTTTGCGTTTTACTATGTTATGAGCTAAAAATTTATGAAATTAAAGTGTGGCCGCTTTCCATTTGTAGTGCCCGGATGCTATGACACTAAAATAATGTGACACTTTTTCTGCATGGCTACGGGGAATCTCGAGTATATTTTGTGAATTGGATGTACGTTTATGTGTGACCTGCGCTGATCTGCTTATTACAATTACTATGACATCTCTTCCATTGTGTCTATGCATAACGCTCATCTTCATTGTAGATTGTTTAAGCATTTCTGAAGGCTGTTGTGTCTCCCAAAATTTGATTGCCACTTGGGAATTATTTCATATACGTTTGTGTGCCGTGTGTTACAAAAATTACGTGATTAGAAATGTAGACTTCGCCTGCACATCATGCTTGTAAAATCCTCCATGTGCATCGCGGCATTTGATAATAGATTCGCTTTTCGCGAAGGCTTCATATTATCTCGCAAGCACTGAATGCAATTGTAAAAGTTGATGACACTGTGTCGCGAACGCTTTGACTTTTCCCGCCGCAATCAATTATCTTGCCTTATGTCCGTTTTTCCATATCTTGGACGGTTCATTTTTCCTATCCAGTCATACAAATGGACAACTTTGTTGACGAAAATAAGACGCCTTTTCTTCTTTTACTATGTCTGGGCTAGTGCAACTGTTTGAGAAGTATACATGCACTGTGGAAATGTAATTCCTGAAATATGATAAGTTTTCACAAAAGATTAGCTTTTTTGTAATCATAGACTGATGTATCATGTCCGATCCTTCTCCGGCAATTCTATCCTTCGGGTGTTGAACTTGTACAGAGTGTAGTTGAGTAAAACCTACTTGGTGGTCAGCTCTAATTCTATATGGGAATTCTTACACACACTGTGGAATATTCGTTTCCTTAGCGATCACTGTTCTGAGCCTAGCCATGCTAAATGCAAGGTGTTTTTCATTGTGATGCGTAGAATTCATTATATTGATGACAAAGATTAAATTTAATGTTTCAGTTATACATTTGTTTATTTCGATAAATTACAATTCTATCTTGTTGTTTGTTGTCTTCATTGATGAATTCCGAAGACATTAAATAGTGTATTCTGATTATTGGGCGCTTGAATCCAGCGTTGATTAACGCAGGCGATATGTTGTCGCCGTGTTTGTGTTGCTTCAACAACTTGCACTTTATCGCGATGAACTTGCACAGTCTCTTATTGATGTTTCCTTTCTTTGTATGAAGACTCTTGAATGGCGTACAAGAGAGTATTAGATGAAAATCGTCCTGTGGTCCACAACAATTAATTGGTTTGTTGAGTTTCAACAGGTGATAATACATCAGACCTTGCACGACAATATTTAACTTCTGCTCATTCGACATCGCTGACTGGTAGAATAAAATAATTGCGTTGCCGTGGTAGTGGAACATATCATGTGATAAGATTTTATGTACTTCCCATCCCAGATATGTGTAATTTCAACAAATCCGTAATGAATCGTGCGATATAGACCGCTCTTATATGATAATTTGATGCGACTGCTTTCTTGATGAACGCAATGCCTATTGCAATGATTACAATTACATCTGGTCTAGTGTATTTAAATTCTTCGTTAGCAAACCTCAAAAACTCCACCATCAATCCCAGTGGTCCTTCCGACGTTGATGTCCAGATATTTTTATAAGTATTGTAGATTCGGCATATAAATTATTGCACGTTCATTTCTGTAGTTTGTTCCATATCTCCGAATACGACCATGTCTAGGGCGTATTGAAATGCAGCGATAATGAAATCGTTTCGCTGTTCTTCCTTTTCGAAGCAGTGTTTTATCACATATTCCCATTACTTATGGTAGCGAGTACAAAATCTGCCCATCTTTTCGATGTAGAGCAATTGTCTCTTCTGTTTTCAAGTGCACGTCTACACTTAATTAAAAGCATATCTATGCTTATTTTATTGATTAAATTTTTTTAGAATGTTATTAACATCCACATGCCATGAGAATTATGGAAATTGATTTACAAAAAGATGTGATGAGTAAGAAAAAATGTGCTCTTTCAATGATTCTATGTACAAGGCCATACTAGAGCCCGTTTCTCCCTAACTTAATGTTGGTGTTGGGGGTCGTCAGGTTTCATCACGCTTTATCGCTTGAATCCACTAGTTGATCATGTTTATTCATTGAAAATGACAAGTTTGTGTACAGATTCTACGGTGTATTCACGCTGCTTGCTTAGAAATGATTTGTCTGAATTAATTATTCTTTTGTTTCAGGTTCGACTGATATTCTATGAGTTGGACATTATGTATGCATGATGTATTAATTGTGTCATATTTGTTTCAATTGTTCACTCGATTGATACAAGTAAAAATAATCTCTGAGTTGGGAATGCCTCATATTTCTGAGTTGTGTTTCACATTTGATTTTTCTGTGTGGTTCATCTACATAGAACTTTCTGTTGCAAGATATTACAAAAATTCATGTAATTAAATTTGTTTCTCGTTTTCGATTGAGTATTGTTGGTACCATTTAATAATTTGGACTTTCTCTACATATTCAATAACAATATCGCATCTGTACAAACTTAGTCGACTTGTCAACCACTTTGACGAAAGATTTCCGCTTCAAGGAAAGGATACGAAAAGATAGTGATCCCCGCGAATAATATCGACATCTATTTGCGCTCCACAATAAAATATATCGCCTTTGAACTATCTTATCTGACCTCTAGAACGTCCTGTTGCTGGATGAAGGAATATAGCCCCCAACCCTTTGAGTGATAAAGCATGGGAGCTTGGTCATATAGATAGAGACATAAAGTCTCCCGGCTTTCAGGAGAAGAGCGAAAACCGAGATGAAAACAGTGCATAATTTCTATGTCTTGGATACCTTCATCAAGGTTCGTAGCGTTTGTTAGAATGAAAATTGTATGTTGGTCGATTTTATGACGATTCAATGATAGAATATTTTCCTCTGTTGTTGTTTACATGTCGCCGCTTAGAGTGTTCCCCTGTTCTTCAGCGTTAAGTCTGTGCTTTATTGTAATATTTCTCCTTTGGATCGATTGATTAGCTATTATTTCCCTATGTGTTGGGTGGTGCGCAGGTTTGGCTTTCTATTTATTGTAGCTGTTGATTGTGTTTTTCTCGTTATTTCCTTACGTCTATGCTGTTCACTTAATAAGAAATTAAAAGTTCTGTAATGTTGGAATTGCGCTCGAAATGTTATGACAGGTAATCAGGTAATGTTATGACAGGTAATGGCAGGTGTAGGAATATTAGACTTTTTATAATACAACTTGTAATTTGATTGTAATCATATTGATTAAGAATATCTTCTTTGTAGAGGTATAGATTTTATTTCCTCTTGTGTTCGTGTCGTTCGTGTTCCGTGGTATTCCATACATCTATCGGCACCCGTCTTCAACAAATCAGGGCAGATATAATCAGATCTGGTTGTTGGCTAGGGGCGTGCTATGTGTTGAAGTTCATTTTTAACATATCTATTTTCTGTGTTGGATTCATAAAACAAAGTAAAGCTTGTATGTCTCTTAGAATGAAAATTGTATAGTGTTCGATTAGATTATGTCACGAGGATGATTTTATGATAGTTAAAATGATAGATTATTCTCCTCTGTTGTTTTGATTAAGAATAACTTCTTTGTAGTGGTATAGATTTTTCCTGTCTGTTGGCAGATGTGCCGTTTAGAGTGTTTCTCTGCTATTCAGTGCTAGCTCCGTGCATGTTTCTTGTATTGATCGATTCTTTTTCAATTATTTATCCTTTGTGTACCTCTTGTTTATGTGATAGGTTTTGATTCTCTATTAGCTGTTGATCGTGTTTCTCATTGTTTCCTTGCGTGTGTGCTATCGTTTAGGTTTGGATGGTGTGCCGTTCAAAGTGTTTCTCTGCTATTCAGTGCTAGCTCTGTGCAGGTTTCTCGGTTTGATAGACTCTTTTTCAATTATCTTCCTGCATGTGTCTGTTGTTTACATGTTGGATGGTGCATTATTTTGGCTCTCTATTAATGCTAGCTGTTGATTGTTTTGTTTCTCATTATTTCAGTATGTCTATGCTGTTTACTTAAAACCCTCTAATGCCACACGTATCACATGTGCTACGCTTTATTAGACGTTCGAATACTTCGTATTTCGCAGTTCTGTATCCTTGCAATGCCCATTGTAGCTTTACAGTGGCTAGAAGGAGAAGTGTGCCGGGCGCCATATACACGCCATGCGATGGGGAAGCTCAAACCGCAATGACAAGTTCTGGCGTTGCAGAGGGCGCTGCAACCACTAGGCGAGTAGGGTCGCGGGAAGCAGACGCTTACTTGTCAACTCAACGTGTGTCGTTTCGAGCATTTGTTTGTTCAATTTGTGTCTCTTTGGGCGCTTTTGTGTGTCACTTAGCGAAGTCTGGGTATCCAGTCTTCACGGCATGGTCCATGCCACCGTGAGGACGAGCATGAGGTCTTCCTGTTCCAGCCAACGAAGGAAACTATTCGCGGAGAAGAGTCGACGCGTAACGTAAAGCGCGCGGAGAAAGGACTGACCATTGACTGCGTTGTGTGTGATCGGTAATTCGAGGAAGGGTATACCATGAGGATTCTTCGGCACATCATTGGCGACGAAAACGTTGAAATTCCGAGGGACAGGTCGCTACTAGCAGACGATGCCGTTCCAGCCCTGTTTCCGGACGCACCGAAGTATTTCACGAAGAAAGTGCGCCCATGAAAATTAACCTTGATTCTGTTGCGCAGGTGCACAACTTCAACCCGTTGTGCATCAACAGTGATGGAAACGATTTTGCAATCTCTGTCAACGTACGGCACATGAAACAATGGTCAATGACATGACTCATAAAAAAAAAGAAACGGAATTCCGTGTCCAAAATTCCCTTTTTGCTGCACACAGACTTAGTCTGGACTGGTTACAAAACGGAAAAATCGCCGTATAAAAGCTGTATGCAGTGTGCTTGATATATAATTTGATAAGGGCTGGTTAGAAAGTAGTTAAGAATTCCTGTTTAGAAAATGTATACAGTGCGCGTAATAAACCCTGTACGCACCTTTATTCAGGTTTCTGTCTGCTAGACTGGGAGCGAATAGGCTGGATAGGTCATGGTTATAAGAGCTGTATATAAACTAGATGATCATTTTCATAAGCCGCACAGATCCAAGAAAGTGAATTCACCAGCTGCTTCGACGTCTACTATACCCTGGCCATGGACTGGCCAAGCTCATTTCAGTGCTGGAAGCAGCATTTACGTAATATTTTTCCACTCAGAAGCTCTACGCCCGCAGTGTCTTTGACTTTATGGAAGTCATGGTAGAAAGCGCACAAAAACACGGACTAGAAGAAGACGACACAAGACAGCGCTGGTGTTGTGGTCTTCTAGTCCGTGTTTTTGTGCGCTTTCTACCATGTCGTATGCTTACCAACTAGCCCGACGTTGTTTTTTATTTATGGAAATCCTTGACCAATCTAAGGCTTGAACAAATTGGCTGTGACGTGCACTGCAATGAACTGATTAGACGTGTTCTTCATATCTTTTTAGTCACACGACTGCATTCTCTTACAAAGTCTCTTTTTTTCTTTCTCTCTCAAATTTTCTTGAATAAGGAGAATGTGTCAAAAAGAGAGCTACGGAAGCATTTGAAAATACGCTTGAACGGAAATCAACGAGGTGTTTCTGTTCAATCGTACGTGTATACACGAGCTCGCTTGTCTCCTTACTTATGTTCAACGAAAATACGCAATTTTTGCTTGAAAATATGCCGTTTAAAAATATTCAATATGACGTCTCGGTAAAATATAAATGTGTTCGGTACTGTAGGATCATGACTCTATTTTTTTTCTCTTTATTTGTTTAAAAATTGCGCGTGCTCGTGTTCTCGTACTTATCGCTGCATAATTAAGAGGACATGAATCAAGTACAAACAAGATTCCTTTTCAAGCTAACATGAAATCCTCGGGATTAGTGCCGAACTCCGCAACTTCCCACGTAGGAGCCCTTCGGGAGGTAACTCGCCTACTGCGACCAGCGCCACCTGGACCTTTCATTGAAGTTTTGTGCGCTTATTTCCCGGCGCCCGTCACACTTCTCCTTCTAGCCACTGTAGTAGCTTTCATGATACACCGAGCCGTATTCCCGATTTTGATAGTTTCGGCGGCGCCGCTAGTGTTGCTACAGCGCCTTTTAAACATGGCGTCGTCCAGCGGCGACAGCATTGGTCTTTCTTCGCGAACTTTTTACGGTCGTTCAACAAAAATACGTGGTAAGTACTTATCGGTTTCTTCCTAAATCAATAATAAGGACATTTATGCATCTTCTTATGAATTTTGAAGACTGAAGAACTTGTCTAACCTTTATTATTGCTAATGATTTTCTAGCGTATCACACATGCTACAATGGGCATTTGTCATGAACTTTTTTCACGTAGCATGTGTGCTACGTTTATTACTGACGTGTTGTTTGCATTCTCTTTTAAGCTCCACGGTATCGTGATGTTCTGCAACGCATCGATGATGGATGTCTCAGCGAGATTAGTGACATCAGCGATGATGATGATGACTACATTCCAAGTGGAAATTCTCAAGCTGGAACTGCAAGAAACGACACCTCTGTGTCTCCTGAGGACTCATGTGAGGAGACTGACGACGACAGCGATGCGTTCGCTAGTGCTGATGGCGCTTGTAATGCGGGGTCTGTTGAGAGGGGACTCTGGAAGAAACAACTCTTCGACGCGAGTCTACCTACCTTCAGCGATGCTTTCTCAGAGCCCACAGCGGTAGCGTCTCCACTTTCCTACTTCAGGATGGCTATCACCCCTGACATGATTGACAATGTTGTGGAAGAAACAAACTACTACAGTGTACAGACTACTGGGAAGTCCCTGAACGTGACTGCAGCCGAAGTGGAGCAATTTATCGGCCTATACATTATGATGGGCCTTGTACAAATGCCTAGTGTTCGCTGTTATTGGGAAACGGCTTCAAGATATGATCCCATTGCCAACGTTATGTCGAGAAGCCGCTTCGAGAGCATTATGCGTTTTCTCCACTTTGTGGACAACCTGGCAGCAACAGAGGATACAAAGAAAGACAAAGCATGGAAGGTACGACCGTGGTTGTCAGCACATCAGGAAAACTTTGCAAAAATCGAGCCAGAAGAATACAACAGCGTTGACGAAATCATGGTTAGCTTTACCGGCAGGTGTAGTGTGAAGCAATACATGCCAGGAAAGCTCCACCCATGGGGTAAAAAAACTATGGGGTCGAGCTGGGTCTTCTGGTACTTTGTACCAATTCGATGTCTATCAAGGCCAAGCAAATCGGGATTACAGATTTGGCTTAGGGGGTCATGTTGTGATGTCAATGTGTTCCCACCCAAGCAGCACACAATATTGGACCCATATTGGCTGGTCATTGGCGATACGGGTCCAATATGGGACCCGTTTCGCCAAGATTTTCCCCATATTGGCTGAAAATGGGCAATATGGGCCCCATATTGCCCAGTTTCAGCCAATATGGGAAAAATCCTGGCAATATGGGCCCCATATTGCCCACTTTGAGCCAATATTGGGAAAATCTTGGGAATATGGGCCCCATATTGCACGCGTACACCCCATATTGACTGAACAGGGTACGTAGCCGTGTTGTACAAATGCCCAAGCAGCACGGCAAGATTGAACGTTGAAGCGTGTGAAATACCCTATTCACTACATCGTTACATTCAACAACTTCCCGCAGATGATACACATTGTTCGAAACAGTCAACGTACTTGGCATTCCCAACGTAAAGTTCGCTAGAGTTCGACACCTCAACATTCCACGTCTTGAAAGTCGCCGCCATCTTCCTTCGCGATGCCAATGCCAATCGGTCGAGCCGACTGTGAGCAAGCGAGTTGTTTGAGCGTAATCACGCGTCCTACAACTAATGCGCATGCGCGACAGCCCGAACGGACGTTTCATGGGGCTAAAATGTCGCTGGGTGCTGTAATGGTAACGAAATTGCCGCAGGTCAAGTAAAAAACACAATGTTTGATAAGAAGGGATGGCTATTCTGTAAAGTTAGGTGATTTCAAGTTGCTGCAAGCAGTGTAAATTGCTCTGGCGTGTGTCCGTCACCGCCACGAAAGTGTTTCGCTGCTTCGTATTCTCGGAGCGGGTGTGGAAATTGTTAGTCCACAGAATATTGCAATCCCAATGAAGGCTTCTGAGGGATCTTAGGTATTGGCAGTTCTGTGGGACTGCTTGTGATCTTCAGCGCGGGCGTAGCACCTGTTCTTCGTTTTTTTGTGTGTGTGTTTGGGCAATTTCGTGTTTCTTTCCTTTTTTTTCGTTCTTTTTTTTTGCAGTGATGTGAACGTGGATCAATTAGATCCGCAGAAATAAAAACAAAAATCATACAAAAGTAGTGAATATTATACAGCATAATGCTTTATTACTACACGGGTTCCCCGTAGGTGTTATCACAGAAATATTGGCAATATTGGCGCAAAATGGGCTTGCCAATATGGGCAGCCCATATTGGACCAATATGGAGCCTGGTTGCACTCCCCATATTGGTCCAATATTGGCAGCCCATATTGGGCCAATATTGGCAATCTTGGCAACCCATATGGGTCCAATATTGGACCAATATTGGCGTGCTGCTTGGGCAGCTTCTAGAAATGAAGGAATACAAGGTTGCAGCGGATAATTTCTTCACTTCACTGGATCTATCGAGCAACTTTGTCACTAAAGGAACAGGCTTTGTAGGCACAGTCCGAAAAAACAGACTGAAGGACTGCAGGATCAAGCCAGAAGCAGACTTGAAAAAAGAAGGCCGAGGCTCGTATGATAGTGCTGTAGATATCAGACGCAAGGTTGCTGTTGTACGATTGGTTTGACAACAGAGCAGTGACAATAGTGTCAAACTATGTTTCAGCAGAGCCTGTTGGCAGTGCACGAAAATGGAATCGAAAGTAAAAAAAGTTCATCGAAGTTCCACAGCCGAGGGCCGTGGCTGAATATAATAAATACATGGGGAATAGACCTCCACAAGTACCTTGTGGAGCTCTACAAGTTCCATCTCAAGTCACGCAGATGGTATCTCTATTTGTTTTACCATTCTATCATGGCAGCAGTTGTCAACACGGGAAAAAATATGCGAACGAAGTCGGCCCAGGTTGAAAAATGTGAGAGGGTAAACGCGCACGCAGCCCTACCCCCGCCGAGAAGCGCACGGACAACCCTCCGCACACGCGCCGCGCGGAGAAAAATGCGCGCAGGGCTCAGGGCAGGGGTCAGGTGTCCATGTCGTAGTTTCCCCCCTACCATACGACACGACTAAGTACTACTGTCCAATGTTGTTTCACCGCCGCGCAATTAATTTGCAAAACCGCCCTCCTACTGGCCCAAATCACGCACTCTAGTGTGACGTTTGTTGTACAGAGCCCCTCATTGGTAGGAAGGAAAAACCGTCTCCTACGAACACTGTAAGCTGTTTCGTGTTGACTTCTATTAGTTATATGATTTATATCACGCTTTCCGCAACAACAAAAAAAGCATATATATGCATCCATCAGGATACAACAGACAACATAGGATTGCGATCACAAGAGGAAAGTCCGTGGCTTCTGTGCAATCTCAAAACTTACAGCAGCAGAAAGCAACCAATAACGGCGCTATTGTGGCACCACCAGTTAGCCACTGAACCAACTGTGCAATAAACAAACGGTCAGACAGGCTGCACTCTGTCTGGAAGCGCTGGGGTATCGCTGAACAACACACAGTTATATTCGTGCTTGTACCACTTGTTCTTCCCGTGGTGTCAGCGGTCCCAAAAAGTCGAGGTCGTGTCGTTGACAGCCTTCAGATCCTCTGTTTCGGACATCACGCAGCCGGAGAACGTCTGGCATCTCCAAAGCGGTAGCAGACGCTCCGGTGTGCGCGATGTTGCTCACCTCGATCATGTGATCCCAGGTCCAATGATGAGCGTCCCTACCAATCACGTCACATAGTGACGCGCGTGGCGGCGCTCATCACGTGTCTATTGTGAAGGCGAAGGAGGATGTTTCGCGCGCGGGAGATTCGGGGGGCAATTGCAGGCGTCCCAATTTCACTACGGTTGCACTAATTGTGGGAAAACTGTTTTCGGGTGCATAACATTCTATACCGATCAAAAACAGAAACAAAGTTGTGTCTAGACTGCTTCTTTAACACCCTCCGTTACCTGCGGATGCGTAAAAATTGTTCATTTTGAAGTTTCGCGCAAGGGCGTAATCGGCATACAGGTCGCCATTTTCAATCGGGTGCAGTGCGGACTACAATCACCACATGGACATAATTTTAAGTGCTGTAATTTTAAGGGTGATTGAGATATTCCAGTCATTCTGAGAATTGTAGGACACACCCTGCTCAAATTTTCTTCACCGGCGAACACACTGCATCCCATTGAAGCTATGCATTTCTCCTGGAATAACCGCTGCGGCCTTGAGCGTTAGAAAGAAGTGTCCACACTTAGGTACTTCTATGAGAGGTTCCACGATGGCGTACAACTGGAAAGGAACCACAAGTGCGTCAGAGGTTTTTCTTTTTTTACTGGGTTACAGATGTTTGCGGTTTGGAATAGCAAATGCATCGGCGTGTCTTTTGCTTGTATTGCGCGAAAACAATGGCATCTCTAGCAACTGTCCATGTCGGGAATGAAAGGAGAACCTGTCTCTGCGCTTTGCAAGCTTTTGCACAACTGTAGAATGCGCCCCAGTTTTTCTGCCACGACGAAAGCAGTAACGATCGGCTCAGTGTTGCTTTCGAAGTGGTAGCGTCTTGATCCCTTACGACCCTCAACAACCCCTCAACATTCTATAATGTTGATTCAGTGCAGAATGTCGATTCTACCTTTCACGTTCCCTGGTTCGATCAGAGGAGCATGCCTTAATTTTTTGTTATGTAGCGAATTTTAAGATTACGGCAGGAGAGCGTGAGAATTTTCTTCCCGGAGGGGCTATTAATGCAGTATGACATAATGCATTACCGCCACGGACGATTGCGAGACCTTATTCTTAGAGTAATAAAAGAAAACTTATGACTCCGTTGGTCCCTACCATCTTATCGCCACCGTTTACCGTTACGCCCTTCTTCCCTTTTCTGTGTTTCTCGCGGTTATTTGAGTATTTGAGCAGGATTTACTCATGAGCGTACCGAGAGGTGGCGAGGGGCCCGTACCTCTCTCACCCCCGGAACTCCAAAATTGCTTGTGAGAATAGTGCACTCTTTAGTCATTCACTCAGGTCGTAATGATTATTCTCAGATGTCATTATAGGAACCTCTGAACACCCACACAGTGCGCAACGTCCGCACCCAGAAAAGGATGTGGTAGGGGGATGGGGGTTTCCGATCTTCTTTCCCTGGAAGTGCTTTGCCCCCGTCCCTGGAAAAAATCCTGGGAACGCCGACGGTACCCAACACCTCTAGATAAGGAGGCAGCGTGCGCCCTACGCCACACAGGACGGGCTGCTGTTACAACGGGTACGTTTGCAACTTCCTGTCAAAATGACGTAAGGGAAGGTGTAACGTCACGTGGATTTACGCTTCCTGTCCGAAGTACTGCTGGACTCGCATAGCGTCAACGTGTTTTCAACGTAAAAATAAACGTGTGTTCAGGGCATAACTGCAATAATTGCGTGGAAAATGGACATAAAATCTATCGCGAACCTTCTGATTCTGCTCCTTTGGAGAAATGTTATCAGCGTTAACGAGAATTGAATTGAAGTGGTGCAGGCACTTGTCACCAAATGCGCTGCCGTGTACTTATCATGTTGACTCGTGCGTGGCTGTGATAACATTATCAACTTCCCCCCCCCCATAATGTGAAAATAATTTCACTAAAGTCGCAGCCTCGACCCAAACCTAATGGAAACTGCTACATGCGTGCTATCTTCAGAGTATGTAAGATTGCTGGGCAAAATCCTGCCTGTGCATTTTGTTGTGCCATACCTGAAATGTTGTTTGTTATCTTTGCTATCTGAAGCGCCAAGATAACCGCGTTCTAGCATAACATTCCGCGCAGCAAACATCGCGATTTCAAAGCGCACGACACATGAAACCGTAACATGCACGATGTGTCACGAAATCTTATCTTTGCCATCAGAACAGTACGCAGTGCGTGCGAAGTATTTGTTAAAGTGTATTACTTCTTTGGAGGCATGCGTTCTCAGGCGAACTGATCTTGCTTGTTGTTTAAATCAGTTTATAAAGTGTTGCTTTCCTCCAGTTCAGCGAAATTTTGGACCGGAAGTTCGAAGATTCAGCATGCATTGCGCCACTTCTCAACTTGAAAACCACCCATTGCTGATATGATGTCAGTGCGACATCGAACGATAAGAATGCTCGAAGCACCTCACAAAGGAAGACATTACTGTGGGTGACGTAAGCGCGCAGGCCAGTGCTATCTGGGGGTTTACCAACCAACTTTCGTATCGAAGACCACTCTGCTGCCACCTCCAGATGTTCTGGAAATAAGCATTCTTCCACATTCTTTATTCTTTGTTTCTATCTAACATTATAAAACTCGTATTACGTCGCTTAACAGTAGCTGCAAAAATTCGCGGGCAACTTCTGAGTTTAGGGGACCTTTGGTGAAACCGGGTCACATCTTCTCATCGACGACGGCATCCTCACGCCTCACACAGAAATCAAAACCGGATCCAACCAGCTTAACGCGTGCAGGTCACCTCGTTCCACACGCTATGAGTAGGAACTCAGAATTCTGAGCGGCAGTACAGCAACGAAAAGCTTGGTAAAAGCTTCCAGAGCTGAGTCATCACATTTTGATTCAGCGTTGGGCAATAGCTGCTGTGTAGCCGTGCCCGATATTTGATGTACAAATTCACTTTCTCGTATCCCCACGCCTCTTTCCATCTTCTTTCCTCTTCACTTCATGCTTTTCTTTCAGGTTGGCTTTCTTACACGTCCTTCTGCTACCACACAGTACCTGCATAAAAGGAAGTGTCCCTGAATTGTTTTCATGGTACTGGAAAGCGGTACCTGAAGGCCGTCTGTATCATTTATGCTTCTAACTGACTTTTGCTCGCGTCTTTCGCTGCAGTCAAGCTGACAAAGTGGGCTTGCCAATATGGGACTCCCACACAGTGGGGGGGGGGGGGGAATATATATTTATTGAAAGGAAAGGTCTGCCAGACCAAGGTCGGCATGCTATTCCATTAAAAAAAATCAAAAGAAAACGAAGAATAAATAGAAAGGAAAGGACGAATAGGAAAAGATGAGTCTCCGTAAAAAGGAGGAAAAACAAAAACGAAAAGAAAGAAGGGAAAAGGAAAAAAATAGCAACGAAGAAAGAAGAAAGAGAAGAAGAAAAAAAGAAGGAAAGAAAACGAAGGTGGTCCAAACAGTGGTCCAATATTGAGCCTGGTTGCATTTACATTGAGGCCACATTGGCAGCCCTATTGCTTCGCTGCTGTTGCGGTTTCGTGTTGTGTTTTTGTTTTCCTTTTTTCCCTATATAAGAACATTGAGAATAAGATTTTCTTTGACTAAGGGAAAAGGAATACGCAAGATAGAGCACGAAGTACACATTTACTGTATTGATGCTGTCACATGTCACGCATGACCTTCTAACACAAAGCCACAAATTATCTTTCTCACTAACATGCCAAGCAAGCTAACTACAAATCTAGAAGAGCTACACAAACGCGTTTGCTCATCTTCATGTTGATGAAGTGCGGGAACGTTCATAGTAGCCAGGTAACTACGAAATTACGTTACAAACACCTTACACACTGTTGAGGCACCTTTTCTGAAAGTGTTATGCCACTTTATGTTGCCTGGGGAGCTTATGTTTTCTAGAATGCTGCTCTGCAAAGGAAAAGCGAGATTATTTTTATACACAGTCAATGCACACGGCTTAGATATATTTTTGTACGAAGTGCAGTGAAACATACGTTTTGACATTTATTGTAAAACCTTTCGTACACGAGTGATAATCATGCTGATCGAAGGTTTTATATATATCTAGCCTTCCGCGCCGATGTACAACAACTGTGGGGAAGAAGAAGAAGAAGACGTAGGAAGAAGACAGACCACGTACCATGGAACTACCAGCGCAGCATATTCTTCCGATATTCCGCGAACACATGTTTTTTGCGTGCACCAGCATTCTGCTATTCTTCACTGACAGCATCGAGGGCCTTGCAAATGGGAGGTGTAGCGCCGAGGACGATACAGCTCATGCAACGTTTTTCAGCTTGGACGCGTACCAAGACTTCTACGATGATGGTGATCACGCAAACTACATCTGCCAACCCGGACACAGAACGAACAAGGTACCAAGGTACAGAGAAGCTGTCTGCCGAAACGGTGTGTGGATATATGGAGCGGGCAATGACAATCTACAGTGTTATCCACTCAACTGTGGCTACCCTGGCAACATCGACCATGGCACCGTCATCGAATCTGTGTTCACGTTCCCGAACTCCGTAACGTTTAAATGCGATCGAGGCTACCGTATTGAGAAGAATGTAAAAATGTATTGTCAGTCAGACGGAAAGTGGTCGCCGCCGGAACTGCCGAACTGCGCTCGGATCCAATGTGTGCAGCTCACCGCACCAGCGAACAGTAAGATTGAAACAATCGATAGGGACTTTGGGGGAGTAGTGCGTTACACCTGCAACCCGGGCTTCAGTGCTGTCGGCAACGTTGAACGTCACTGCGAAGGTCAGGGTACATGGAGCGGAACTGAGCCTACGTGTGAGGAAGTCAAGTGTCCTAAGCCACTGGCCCCCAACCATGGTACGTTTTCTGGCACTGACACCCGTGTCGGATCGAAAGTGACGTACACATGCGACGCCGATGGCTCAACGCAGACAGTAGTGTGTCTCATTGAAGGGTTTTGGTCACAGGACCCCATAGCCTGCCCTGCTCCAATTACACAAGGACCCTCACGGACGGAGAGTACAACAAAAACAACTTCCGCACAACCTACCTCAGCCGCTACCAAGGGGGAAGGACCGCATCCTGTGGAGTCGACGACAGGGACGGATTCTGAAACTGAAAAGCAGTCGTCAAGCAACTGGGGCGTTGTGCTAGTGCTCGTTGTGACAGTGACCTTGGTAGTCACTGGAGCTATATTGTTCATCTATTATTGGTTCAGCGGGGCAGAAATCCCAGGGATGTCTGTTAATAGACAAGGTTACTTACACCTTCACATAATGAATGAACTGTTAAAAATATGACATATTGAGAACCATAAAAACGTGAACAATTGATTCCTTCGTTCCTCTGTTCGTTCGTTGATTCATTGTTCCTTCTACACGTTCCTAGCACATCATCGCGAGTGACATCGTTCTCTCCCAGTGATGTGCCGAAAACGGAGGGCGTACGCCATTTTTGTGGCACTATGCCGTTCATAACTGCCACAAAAGCTGCGTACGCCCCCCTCCCGCGTTTTGATAAACCCAAGGGAGAGGATGTTAGCGAGGTGCGTAATATACGGTGAAGCTCTGTTTTCAGAGTATATGCGTATTACCAGCGCAGGTATTTGGTATCAACTTTATTTCAAGATGATGAATGGGAAATTTCATCGCGAGGAGTTAGACTTTAATTCTTTAATCCTTTACAACAAGGATCGACACGTGTACGAAATGGTCAAAATAATTTATATTGGGGGGTGAGCGTTGGTGGGCTGGATTTGGCCATCGGCCAAGCAGTTTTTATAGAGAGAAGGTTGGTGGTTATTTGGGTTGAGTAAATGAATGCATCAATCACCGCTTGCTACAAACGTGACTCTTCACGCACAGCGCCAAACTCCGCTCTCGCGTTGTCTGTGCGACGCTTTCTTTCTCTTTTTTTACAATCTTTACACCGCAGTCTGCTTAGAATGTGGCGTCCTTGTGCTGCGTATATGGTTACCGTGATGCGTCGCTTGCCCTCCAATGTCTTTAACACTCTCTAAGGCATACATTTTGCTTAAGAAGTAAACAAGGAAGTACTGCTGCCATTGCATCATGCCCCGTGCTGCGCATGGGAATGTAAAAAAAAAAGCATTGCCGACGAAAGTATGGGTACCGAACACTCTGCCTTGCAGCGCTCTGCGTAGTTTCTCGAACGGTTTACAATCTCGTCGTTTTCGGCATTTTCCGAAAAATGCCGGAAAACACCGCCGAATGATTTTTTTCAGATTCGGAATATTCCGAAAAAACCCGAATTTCTCGTATCCTGACAGCTGCCATTCCTGGAACCGCGAACGGAAATCCCCTTGGAATCTCCCTTTGTCGACCATTTCTCCAGCGTGGCATTCGGGCTGTGCCCTTGTTTCGTTGTGCTTAAGCGCTTATAGAATGATGACCTCAGCTCTGTTGTGCGGTCGGTGACCGCCTTTTGGCAGCACACGTACTTAGTGACACACCTACCTTTAGTGAATCTAGTATTCAGAGCCTTTGTGGTCTGTTGTTGTCGGGTTAAAAAGAGATCACGAGTGTACGGAGCTCCCAAACGGTTTCAAAAGCCGATCGCTGATCCCCTGCCCTAGCCTTCTAGTTCGTTTTTGTGTTCTTTGTATTGCTCTATCTACTCCCCTCCTGTTATGACTTGGAGTGTCCCTTGTTTCCGTTCCTGAGGCACTTCAAGGCACTTCACTGTGTGAGGACTTATTGTTATTTATTCTACGAGATGAATCTCGTGTGGATGATATAAAGCGCGAGTTTTTCGAATATGCTGCATGCCCTGCCCCTCAGGTGGATATATCTCCTATTCAGTTTTGGGCGACCCGTTCCAGCACATGGCCTTTGTTATCGCAGTGCGCCTTAAGCGTACTGGCTATTCCTGTTTCTAGCGCTAATGTTGAGCGCGCGTTCTCTAAACTGCGTTATTAATCGCAAGGAGCGAGCCACTATGACAGATGCGAGCATGATGATGTACGCTTGCATCTGTTACAACAAGAGGTAGTCTCCTTGTGTGCTGGTTTGGCACAGGCAATAAAAGACACTGTTAATGAAGCCATGAATCGATTCACTTCTTTTTGTTTCGAATTGTTACTTCGCGCGCAAAATAGGCTTTCCTTCATGCGAAATAAATAGATGCCTGTATTTGGGCATTTATTTTTTGGGCGGAATATAAATGCCGAAAAAATCCGTTTTATAGTCCCCCATATAAATGCCGATAAACACCCCCGAATTGGGTTGAAAATAAATGCCGAAAACCACAAACCCTAAGTATAATCTAGTATACAACAGAAGCTTAGGAGGGGCGGTTTAGCACGAGAATGAAATAAGCAGGAAAAATCAGAAAACGACAAAGATAACGAAAGGAAAGTTAGATAGCAAGCGAGCTGGTGGTGACGATCCATGACTTGAAAACCCGAGACGATGTAGGGACAAAGGGACAGCTGAGTTTGAGAACGTGTTTGTGTGTGTCTGTTTTTGTCCCTACCTCGTCTCGGGTTTTCAAGTCATGGAACGACAAAGAGCTTACAGGAAAACGCAAAGGGGAGTTTATTAACACATATAGGGATAGGGGTCGACGTTTCGGCAGTCAGCGCTGCCTTCGACGGGACCGCCGAAGGCAGCGCTGACTGCCGTCAGGACAACGAAAGACATCGCCAACGTGTTTAACGGATACTTCAGGAACATTACACCCAACTCGATACATCCTCAAAACCCAGCCGACACATTTAGGAGCAGCCGGTTTTACACCCCTTTTGTGCCACCGTCGGTTGCTCAGTCGGTAGCGTGTCCGCCTATTGATACCAAGGTCACGGGCTCAATACCCGCTGTGGACGGCGGCAACTTGGTGGAAGGGTACAAATTGCTCAGACACGCCGTCTTCCGCGAGGGACGTTAAACGTGGTGTGCCGTGTGTCGAAATTGCGGCGCACGTTAAAGAACCCGCATGTGGGCAAAATTAATCCACAGACCCGACCACTGTGGCGTCGCTCATGATCGTACATCATGATCGCGACGTAAAGCCCCGAATAAGTGTTGAATTATGACAACCTTTTTGTCCTCAACCGCCCCGTCAGAGGTATTTTAATCAATAAAACAACGGTAAAGCACTACGTTGTGACGACTTTCGCATGGAGATAATAGTGGTGTATCAAGCAGCCCTTTCCATCCGCTTTCATATGTATCTTATCTGACATCTTATATCTTATCGCCCGCATGTGTAGCGAAGGCAAGTTCCGAGATATCATAGATAGGGAAGTCTTCCCAATCCACAAACTGTGTTCCAGGCAGACGGGTAAAAACTGTAGAACAATGACGATCATATTATTTTTTACAAAAATTGTAGAAAAGTTCGGATATACGTTTATTACGGTAAAGGCAATTCTGCCCAAGAGGGAGAAATTCATGAACTCTGCTCACCATATTAATAAATACCAGTACAGTCAATTGTGAACTGTTTCATTAATAATCATTAATGAACGTATAAAAACAAACATATATTTGAAGGAAATTGCATTCGTGCTCATTACTGATCTTCTGAAAGTTTTTTTTTTTTTTTACTTAATAGACCAAGGTACAACGACGGCACAACGGGTCCGGGTGTTGAGTACGGAACAGAAAGGCTGAAGAGCAAAAATACAAATAACTGGTATAAACAAATTCGAACAAATGCAGATGGAAGCTTCCAACAGAAAACTTGAAGTACGAAAAGGCAACGAAATTGCAAGTACAAAGAGCCCGAGGTGAATGTGAACACAAAATGCCTTCTCTAAAAAATACAAATACGGGAGATGAAATAACCTACCAAAACAACTTAGAGAACTATTTAGTTGACTTCCACGAACTTGGATACAAAGTGCAAACACTCACCGAGATTAAATAGGTATAGATGAACTGGCACCCGCATTCTGCAAGAAGTACTGGAATATTATTTCAAAGCCCCTTATATACAGGGGTCATAACGTAAGACGGACCAGAATTTTATTAGAGGGACTATGAAATTTCCAGAACCCGCATGCTATTTCTTCTTCCTGCATGTTATTTCTTTGCTGGAAGCGGTTCTTCCTGTCGAGAAACTAACGTGCTAGAAATTTTTCCTGGCGAAATTGCCCAAAAAGCACACGCTCCAAGTTTCCGCGTTCCTCCTCTCCCCGTTCTTCTATGGCTCAGCCAATTGTACGCACTACTGGCCCCCGTTAGGTCACCGGTGTTGCGCAATACCAAGCAATGCACGCCGACAGGGGGGGGGGGGGGCGCCGTGGTGCCCGTCAACGCTACTAAGAACGTATTCGCAGTCGTCTTTGGTGACGGTGTTCGGGAGACACTCAATAATGAACTTCGTGTGTGAGTCGTTTCCTGTGCTGGCAGGTACAGACGACCCCCGTTTATCAGGGCTTCACGTATCTGTATCCTGCGCTATCCCGACAACAATCGTGGGAACAGATTTCAATCCATGCATTTTAGCTTCATTTATCCGGGCTTCACCTTCCGCATCAGGACAATTTCCAGAAACCACTATAGGAAAGTGCCCAACAACCTGCCTCACTTCTTCGGTCTTGCGTCAGAGTCAGTGTGCAACATACATTTTCGCACCTGGGGGCGACGACCTTCAGGGTATAGAGTGAACTATTCCGTACTATGCTTCAACGATTTCCCTTTTTTCCAACCCGTGCCTAGAGATGACCAAACCAGTTGTTGAAGCTGCAGAGCAAGGCAGTACTGCCTTGCTCTGCAGCTTCAGTCTTCATTCTGAAGGTAAGAAAGTCAGTCAAAAGTCCGTCACCAGATTTCGAGTACCTCAATGTGAACGGCTGTGATGAAACGTGTGCCGTCATTCCTGATGAAGACGTCGTTGATATTGTCAATTGCAATGACGACAGCCATGAATCAGATGACGACACTGACTCACCTATGGTGAAACTCAAAGAGACCCGAAATGCACTCAGAGCTGCTCTGGTGTTTTCTTTATTTTTTGTAAAGGTACTTTAAAGCAGCAGAGCTCGAACTTCATTTGGCGTTGCTATTCGATAGTCCAAACAATCAGTACAAAAACGGCACAAATTTCATCCAAATCGGTGTAGTTAATTGGAAAATTAAAAATTACGGGCAACATTGTACTGGGTATTCGGACTCAGGTGCGGCTGGGGTAACTACGGAGAAATAGAAGCAGATTTCAAGTGTCGGTGCTGTTGACGGTTTCCAGAAGTCCAGAAGTCGTCGTGAAGCAGTCGATAAACGTGTCATACTAGCCTTCCGCCTGCGGATGTCGATGTCATATAAAACGGTGTGTCCGCAGCGTGAACTCGTACGCTATAAATAGTGGCTGGACTGCACATGTGATGTACCAGTCATGATCCTGAATTTCTATGGTGTACGTTCTCAAACTCACTTTTGCATTTCTCGTACTCAAACCGCATCAATTCAACAGTTGTGTGGAAGTGTTTCATTACTTCTTCTAGCCTGAGCAGCGAGGCGGAGAGGGTGCAGTATGTATAAAAAAACAGCAATTTGGTGCTTGAACATGTCCAGTGAATCGCAAAATTCAGCACAACAGCAATCAAAAGCAAAATGTGACAAGACAGTTAAATAAATGAACGCATTAAGATTATTTTGCTGAGCATTCACTAACAAAATGAAATTTAAAAAAATGAAACTGGATCAATCAATGGTCCCATGATGCGACTAAACCGTTGTCATTTCAGACGGTGTACCACAGAAGCGTGTAGGTTATGTCCAAGCATAACGCACTTACCAGACTTTTCGTGGGAGTTGAGCATGCATATCCCCCCCCCCCTCTCAAGGACAACAGTCGTATCTCTCCACCATGGCAAGACATATAGTGGACGATAGCTTTTCCATGGTCTTGAGGATCCAAATAATCATTCCCCCACAGTACAATGTTCCACTGAAAAATCCCTACATTTGCTTGATTATATACATTTGTTGAAGTGCATCTACTCATCACAGTTACAGGGAATCTGCATTACGGGAATCATTACATAACATATAAATATTTTTCAATCACATTTGACATATAACAAGGCTACAAGCAGCTCGGGGCTGTTTAATAATTTAATAATAATTGGGTGTTTACGTCGCGAGACAACTGAGATCATGAGCGACGCCACAGCGGTCGGTCTGTGGATTGCTTTTGCCAACCTGGGGGTTCTTTAACGTGCGATGAAAGCTCATCACACGGCACCCCGTACTTAACGTCCCTCGCGGAAGACGGCGTGTCTAAGCAACTTGTACCCTGCCACCAAGTTGCTGGCGTCCTCGGCCGGGTTCGAACCCGCGATCTCGGGATCAGAAGCTCGGGGCTGTTGAAATGCAATATTGAAAAAGTGAATGTACGAAGGATGATTCAAATGCTCCTTCCCAGTCATAAACATCAGATATTGCACAATGATAGGGTCAACAATATAGGGTATGCAAAATAAATGGTGCTGTCATCTTTGCAATGCTTCCCCACCAGCCATAATCTGATCTGAGTCATTGACAAGACAAGGTTCTGTGACTTAAAAAATATATTTGCATTGTGTTATAAACAGAAAACAATCGAAACAGAGCTTGGTTGAGCACAGCAAAGTCCAGATGAAAAAGAGAGGCAGCTCAGATGAATTCAAACAACTCGAGGAAAAGTGGTGCGGACACCAGGAATAGGACCTGGGTCTTCCAATCTCCGGCCAGATACGCTAACAGTCACATCATATCAGCATCTGCTTACATGTTTTATGTCATCCCTAATTGTGGTCTGCCCCAGCCGCATCCCAATCCAATAGCAATTAGGAGTAGATTCACACGTAAGGTGTGTCAGCCTATTTGTGTGCCGACATGCTACGTGTGCTGCAAGGTAGGACTGGGAAACTAAATAGTGGGTACACTATTACAAGTTTGAAAAACAGGAGCCCAATTGCGGAAAGTATTCCACACCCTAAAAATTAAGGTTTATTCACTCATGGAGCAGTCTCATTTTCCGCATACAGCAATGCCTGGTAGAGTTAGAAAGCACATTCTGAAAACCTGCAACGACCGAGGCTGTCTACGTAATTTAACCACCTATCAAGACCTATATTATTGAGGTGTAATAATTCCACTGGTAGAAATTGCTATGCAGAGTTAAATTTGTGACACTGTAAACTACGATTCCGTGATAGCTTTTACATGCTGGTCCGTTCTAATGCAATAGACGCCTCGACACATTTGAAGCCTTTGTTTGTTTGTTTGTTTGTTTGTTTGTTTGTTTGTTTGTTTGTTTGTTGTTTTTATGCCACAAGGGCAACTATCATGCGTTTGCGACTGTGTGTGTTTCTCTATTTGGGAGCCTATTTTCGTCACATATCAACGTCTTTGTCTTTGCTGCGAATTCAGAACCAATTACCTGCTCAACTTAAGAAGAAAAAAAAAAGACTGACGGAGTTGAATTTTTGCAATATTCAAAGCTCTGTTTCTCCCGAAAGGATTTGTACTCATCGATGGCCTAGTAAAATTTTAACTCCAGTACCTCTGAAAAAGCAACCCCTGACCGGAACTATACAAGACGAAAGTTACTGAAGGTACATGAGATTAAGACATTGTTGACTATTGCAGTACTTCCACCAGAAGAAATCACAGCCTCTTTTAGACAGATATGAATATGGGAAAGTGTCGCTGAAGCTGCAAGTTGTAAAGGAGCAGAAACTGCAAAAGAGTTCTTTCAAACAAACAATCCAACCGGGAAAGTAGTAATAGTATGTTGGGAGGCAGACCGGATGAGAGTACGTTCAATAGGTGTCTGGTTCGAACCCCACAGCGCCTGGGACACTGTCAGGTATTTTTTTTTCCGCGAACGGCGGGCGGCGCCCGGGTTCGGGGTTGTCCGTGCGCTTATCGGCGGGGGGGGGGGGGAGGGCTGCGTGCGCGCTTACCCTCGCACATTTTTCAGTTGGGCCGACTTCTTTCGTCATTTTTCTATCTGTGCCGACTTCAATCGTAATTTTTTTCCGCTACAACACGTGTGCAGTAGGCGGTTTAAATGCAAAGGATAGCCATACACAAAAGTACAAGTGAAAATATATTTAAGCCAATAATGGCAGGAATTATGTTATGACTCTGTGTGAAGGAGAAAAAACCCAGCCAAAAAACCCGACGCAGAACAAACACAATACAATACACGTGACAAAGGTTATACTTATTACAGGTATGATGCAATAGCATTGAAGGGGTATCACACATCATACACAATATATTTTATTAGTGATAATCACGCAAGTTTTCAATTAAGCAGAACTAAAATGGGATAGCACATTTAATCAAAGAAGATATTTTTAATCAATATGATTACAATCAAAATTACAAGTTTTATTATAAAAAGTATCACATTATTATACGTGAGCACCATAGTGGAGTTTTAATTACAAAGTTCTGGTAGGATGTACGTAACTTCAAGCACAACAGCTAATATTCCAATATGGCACAATTAATCAGATTCTTATGAAGTGATCGGTAGAGTTGGCAGAGGGCCTTCGTTTACAATCGGGCATTTTTCAACCTGGGCCGACTTCTTTCACGATTTTTTTTGCCAGCGCGCGGTGGGTGGTGCGCGGGTGAGGGGCTGTCCGTGAGCTTACCGTGTATTCACACGAGCGCCTTTTCTGACCGCCCAGCGACTGAAGGAGGTGTCAGCGTAATCACCCAATCATCCAACCATTCGGTCGCGGGCGGGGTTTATCGTACAGCAGAATCTCGGAAGCGCGCACGTTCTTATCTTATTTTTGGCGAGATATGAAAGAGCCATGTGCAATATCACTGGGCTCGGCAGCTCCGTCCGTCAGAAAGAACCACGCGGATAGTTTGTTCGGGGGGCACAGAATCTGACGACTGACGCGCAGAGCCCTCCGGGAGGATGAAAAAAAAAGCCACCTTCTGTTGCCAATGTGACAAGCTCTTTTGTTTTTATCTAATACACCTGGTAGAGCAACACTCGCTTTTGTTGAAACTTGCCGATGAGCAATACCGAAATGTACCATGGAAACATGCCAAGTGAGAACAGATCGTTTTTGAAATGAAAAAGAGACAACTGGATGCCGAAGCAACGGTATGTATGTACACGAAAGCACGTTTTGGGTCCCCATATTCACGGCGTAGTCATTGTATCAGTTAAGAACGCGTTAATTATTAATAACGAGTTGACTGCATGCTCGCATTCCAAACCAAAATGTATCGGCTCAGAATGCTGGTAGTTTCGTTTAAAAACGAGAAAATGTGTGAGCAGTATGTCGCACGCCAGGTAAGCCAAAGGGGGTCAAAATTTAATCCACGAGCCGGCCGCTGCGGAGGTCGCGCATATTCATAGTTGTCTTTTGTATCGGCCGTTCGCATTTTGTCTTAAAAAAACAAATAAATAAAATAAAGTTGTTGTTGTTTCAAAAACTAGAAAAAATAAAGATGCACCAGGAAGAGAAATAGAGTTGAAAAGAAAAAAGTTGGCAAACGGTCGGTTACAGTGACTGACAAATTCCCGAGTTCAATTCAAAGAAACCAATACACTATAACTAAAAAAAAGAAAGAGAAAGAAGAAAATAAACGGCAGAATTCGCAGAAAGTTCACGTCGGGAAAACGACGAATAATATAAAAACCCCGAGGAAAAGGACGTTGGCCGCATATTTTTGTCACATACATACTGCCCGCCCTGCAGATATGTAATACGGGATCTGGAAAGAATATCCAACAAATGACATCCGAGAAGGGCCACGAATAGGTAAGAACACAAACACTGGCCACAGAACGCAGGGAACGATGAATTTGAAGAAAAGAGGGATGCGTACTATGCCTTTCAACTAGGGCACAGTGTATCCAGGGTGCGCTCCTTTATTCTAAAGGAATGGACCCTGCCGCCAACTCTCCTGTAAAGGTCATCGCATCTTAGCACGGGTTTCCCCATAGATCTTCCCCTCTTTCCCACTCATCTCCTACACTCTCGCCCAAAGTGAATAAAAACGCAACGGTAACAGCAGGTCTGCACATCGATCACCAGCTTTTCGCCAGATAGCCATCGCCACCGACTGCCTTTACCACCGACTGCCTTCTGGACACCCGACACAGACGTCCTTCTGGACACCCGAAACCGACTGCCCTCTGGACACCCGACACAAACTGCCTTCTGGACACCGACACCGACTAGACAATCTCTGGACCCAAGAATGGTATGATTTGTTGTTTTTGTTCATCACCGTTTGCACCTGTGCAAACGGTGATGTGCAAACAGGTGCAAACGGTGATGATGAACTTATAGTAACCGCGTAAGTCTATAACTGTGCTAACACATGACAATGTGAACACCACCATAAGCTTGGCGCTAACCAACGTCTTGGTTAGCGCCAAGCTTATGGCGGTGTTCACATTGTCATGCGTTAGCACAGTTATAGACTTACGCGGTTACTATAAGTTGTGAAACTTTGAGCATGTTGTGTGTTGGTGTGAACATTTTCAGGGTATTTAGACACTGTCTTTCCGATGCGATTTTTCCGATGCGAATTTTTCCGATGCGATTTTTCCGATGCGAATTTTTCCGATGCGATCGAACTGTGCAACGTTTATGCACTCAGTTTATTTTTTTCGTTCCGCAGGAGAAGGAGGATTACAACTACCTGCCATCAGCTAAAGCTGAAACCTTCTCCCGAGAGGCAGAAGCGTCCTTTGAGAGCCACTGGAATCTAGAAGGACAGGACCGAAGGTGCAAAAAGAACCGGGAGGAGTTCCCACGCGTGCCCTGGCAGTTCGCGCAGCCGGCGGTCCTGGACAGCGACGTCTTCACGTACGCCAGGGGACCGACGACCGCAGACGCCCAAGCAGTGGACCTGGCTCTGCGGAACATAGGGGGCTCACTGATGTCAGCCGTGAATCCTTTGGCTGCCTTGATAAAGGCCATGGCAAATGGAGAAGTGGCCAATACCGAAGTGGCGAGACACGTCGGGGCCGCGGTTGACCACATTGGTCAAGCCGCGGCTAAGCTGACCTCAGAAAGGGGGCACTGGGTGCTTAGTTACGTGGCACCCGGGCTCGAACTCATCGAGCAGCAGTTCCGTTACTGCCAACTGCGGGGGGGGGGGGGGGGTACCTCTTCGGAGGTCGCTTCCTCCAGGTGGCAGGGCCGGCGTCTGCCCACGATCGTAACCTGGAAGGAGGCAGAGCCAGGAAGAGGAGGCGCAGCTCAAGCTCAAGCCGTCCCCGCCAGCCCCACCATCCGTGTGGCCCGAATGCCCGGGGAGCCCACCGGGGTCGTCAAAGGTCCGGGACGATGAAGATGTTCCATACTGAATAAATAATTGTGTGCTGTAGTGAACACGGTTGTCTGAAATCGCGAAAAAGCAAACTGACAAGTAGGGAAATAGTTTTTTTCTAGCGATCTAACTGGAATCTGAGCCCACGTTATCTGATTTG
The DNA here is from genome assembly GCF_037126465.1 of Ornithodoros turicata. NCBI lineage: Eukaryota > Metazoa > Arthropoda > Arachnida > Ixodida > Argasidae > Ornithodoros > Ornithodoros turicata. The sequence continues at coordinate 768,904 of NW_026999410.1, forward strand.
CGAGGTGAACCTCGAAGTCAGGTGTTCACACAATGAGGAGTACGCGCATGCATAAAGTATAGGGCTCAACTGAAAAGAGCAATCATGACATGTTCATAAAAAGGCTAGACAGACTGGAAAGGTTCGAACTGACTGTTCACAACAATAAATCTCATGCCGTACCGGCCGTTGTTATTTCAGCTTTTGCGGACGCTGCAGTATGAAAAAGTTACTTGAACACCAGCGTCACCTTGCTTCCGCATCAACGGTTTCGGTTCTACGAAACGTGGTGGAGCGATGGGGTGCACGGGGTAGGACGGTCCCGGAGACAAGCATTCCGCCATGAATGCGGTGCGCGACGGTGTAGCAATACAAGTACACTTTCGCCTTCTTCCTATCCCCTGCATTCTTTTTTATTCCTATGACATTGGGAACACGACAACGGGGAAAAAGAAGGAAACAAAAAACATCTCGAATGGTTTGTTGTCGCGAGTTATCGCCTTGCGAAATTTACTGAGACACGCCGTGGCCCTGCGACGTGGGGCGCGTTCCTGGCAGCGCGTGAGCACCATAGCATCGTAGTGGCGCTCATTGCTAAAGCACGCGCTCGGCAGCGGATGCTGCAGTGCACACGCGCTGACATGAATCCGCCCAAAGCATCCTGCGCACCGATACATAGGCTTGTATATTATTGTATCTGTCTTGATTTTCTGCTGTTATTACGTGAACAAACATATAACCATATTCACTAGTAAGTCGAGCCCACATTATGTATATATCGCCGTGGATACAGGAACAAAATTTACATTATTAGTACATCATTACGTATTATCATTCAGAATTACGATTTTTTTTGCACTGAAAAGGATACATTTCAGTGTTAGTGCTGTTGATATATACTTTGACCACCCTTCTCATCTGGACCGTGCCTCTGAGGCTGATTTCACACACCAAGCATTACCCTACTTTCTCCTTAGGCACTACATATCTAGCTTTTCCTACAGAACGCGCATCCATCATTGTAACATAGCAAATGTTTGTGGTCATTTGCTCTGTACACATCATCATCACACATACATACCTTACCTATACTGGATACCAATTCTAATGTCTTCACAGCCTACTATTCTGCAGTTCATTCATATTATTCTGCTGCTAGCAGAATTACATTACCTTGGGTGCGAGAGAAAATACTTCTCCAACTTGAAGATGTTCCTGCCACACCTGGCTATACATGCACTATCGCTACAAGGATGCTACATTCTTTGCTGACAGGTGATAATTCTTGTGTAATATCTTAAACATTAGCTATCATGACTCTCATAGCTCTCCAAGTGGTGCCTCTACAGCAAAGGCATCCTAGGTGGCCCCCAACCCGGTTACACCTCTACATTCATGTATACATGCAATAACAAATGAGTTTCTCACAGACATGTCTCTTGCACTGCATCAGACACTTTATTGTAAAAGTTTCAAATCGAGCTAAGGTAATTTACATTGTAGCCAGCTTCCAGAGAAAGAGGAAAGAAAACATGCTTATGATATTTTTATAGGGTTCCAAGCGGAGCCCTCAAAGGCTTTTTGTAAACACTCTGCCATATGTGCAAGTTGTAAAGCCACGCAAACAACCAGACTGCAAGTTCTTTAAAATATTGCAATAATTTCCTAATGCTATGAGGGTATGAGGTACTTACTCTAGTGACACACACTAGTTTACGCACAACACAGCCTCTACATGAAAAATGTTCCTTTCCCGGCTCTGCTGACTGATGTCACCTCCAACTCCTAAAAGGGAAGGAAGGGAAGGAAAGGGATTTCCGACGTATAAATTTCCAAGTTGCATCGTTGCTCTACATGTGGTGCCTGGCGCATTTTTCATCTTTCCCCCACTGAGTCTCGGCAATGACACCAGATTTGAACACCTTACTGATGCCTGAGACGACACAAAGTGGGGTAAAGACCCTACAGTGATGTTCAGCATGAGGCAGCCGTTAGTGTCCTGCATTTCGACTTATGAAGTCACAAGGGAAGAGATTTCCAGCAGCTTTGTTGCCTATGAGGCAGCCGTTAGTGTCCTGCATTTCGACTTATGAAGTCACAGGGGAAGACATTTCCAGCAGCTTTGTTGCCTATGAGGCAGCCGTTAGTGTCCTGCATTTCGACTTATGAAGTCACAGGGGAAGAGATTTCCAGCAGCTTTGTTGCCTATGAGGCAGCCGTTAGTGTCCTGCATTTCGACTTATGAAGTCACAGGGGAAGATATTTCCAGGAGCTTTGTTGCCTATGAGGCAGCCGTTAGTGTCCTGCATTTCGACTTATGAAGTCACAGGGGAAGAGATTTTCAACAGCTTTGTTGTCCCTCATGCTCTGGGTGAGCAGCCGAAGGCTCGATGCTGTCCAGCAGTCACATGCACCCTGCACTACGATAACCACCAGGAGTTGTGGCGAAGTTACCCCATCAATGCTGTGACAGCAGGGGATTCCTGGCAATTGCATGAGTTTTGAATTATGCGGAGTGGAGATGCTGTTTTGCTTGCTACCTTCCTCTGTAAATTTTTGCTGAGATTCTCTTTATGTTGCTGAATGGCATCCAAGATGTGACTAGGCTCCCTCAAGGGCATACTCCTTGCATGGCGTGGGTCCACGATTTCAGGCAGCATGCATTCCTTGTAGAACAATATGAGGGCAGGCTCCATTTTCCTTGCCCAGAATTCATCATCTCTGTTTATTTTTTATTTATTTTAAAAACACTGCTGCGTATAGATGATGAAGTCGTAGAAGTGACGCTGTGTGATGTGCAACTGTCCTTGGATCTGGTAATAATAGTCATGTCCTTGAGATAAAGCTGCTTGGCCCTTGGCCTTCCGTTTATTTATTGCTTTTGCTGCTTCCTCAGGGGGTAGGTTATCTTAGACGCAGGAAACTTCACTTCCATAATGATGTCGTCGCCAACTAGGCCATCAGGGAACGCAGCCACAAAGCCAAGCTCCAAGTCTGCAAACAGGCCATACTTCTGTACCGTGCATTTGCGCTCATTCTCAATAGTCTGATGGCAACATCTTCATTCTGCTTCCCATACTCTGTAGCTGCTGTAGAAAATAGCTTGGGGTACAAACGTTGCCTAACAAGGTTACAGCTCAGTGTAGTGCTTCTTCTTTTACAAACTCTCCCAAAGTTGGAAGAGGGCAGCCGATGCTTACGTTCAAGTGCCCACGAAGGGTTCATTGCCTGTCCTCTAGTACGAACTTCGATCTCATCCCTCTCTCTGACTCCGACTTGGAGGCTGGAAAACAGTGCTGATGTCTTCTCTTCATACTGCTCTGGAAGCATATCTGGACGTTGGCAGTGTTCCCCGTAGTGTGCATCAGAAGTAGGATGAGACACTTTTTTTTTCTTTGGGATCACACCATTGTTGAACTCTTCCGCCAGTCGCCGTTTTCGAACGTTTGCTCTTTCCCTTGTGAGTTCCCTCCTGCTGATGAACTTTTTCAGCGATGTAGGAGGACTCTTGCCTATAACAGATTTGCAGGTTACACCTTGACACGACGGTCCGTACTGGAAGTTGAGTGCTGCTCCGTAACACCTGTGCTGATATGAGCCCCTTTGCCTCCGGTTCACTTGTTCGCCACCAGAAAATTTTGCGACTAAAGACATCAGATTCTCAGCGAGGTTCTTTGCGTCATTAGTAAAAAGGAAGGATGCCTTGTCTGCAAGTATGTTTGCAGCAGAAAGGAGCTGCGTCCGAAAGACGTAAGGCAAACTACTGAAAGCATTAAGGCCTTTTGTACCATCGCAGAAGTAGTCCTTGCACTTCTCGTGGAAATCATATACATGCTTTGCACCATTTATGAGGTCTGCCTGAAGCTCCCTTATGACTTGTCGTTGAAATTCTGCTCTCTCACTGTGTGCGCCATTGAAATTGAAAAGGAGCCGCGCATAGTGGGATATTGCTTTCCGAGCGCCATTAGAGATCTGTTTCAGGCGTGGAATACTGAGGAGGTTCTGGTGTTCTTTGCATTTGCTACGTAGCTTGTACAGCCTACGTGTGTAGTTCCTCACAACGTGATTCTCACATTCATTCTTCTGCACAAAGCGCCCGTAGGATACTTTCTCTGTAACTTGATGATAAACAGAAGAATCTCCATCCCCAACAAGTGTTCGGTACTGTAGTCCGTGAATTTCTTCACTCATCCGAAATCCATCAACAATGATATCTGCTTCCATAGCAGTTGACGACTTGTCCCAGTTCTTGTAGCACTTGTGTCGAGGGATTTCAACATCTTTCAATTTGTAGTGCTCACAGTAGCTGCAAAACTTATTGCGAACACCCAAGTGCAAGATTTTCTTAGTTCTTGCTCCAATAATCACAGCAACTCCCGAAGAAGCTAAATATCTGTGGCCGTGGCTCCTGTGTGACCAGCCTCCGTCAACGATCACCTTGACATAGGCTGCCGTTTCATCTTCAGTAACATCCCCAGCTTCTAGTGCAAGTGCTTTTTCTTCCTTTCCAGCAGGGATGATGGATTCCATAAAAACAGCTTCCCAACGCTGATTCACATAGAAAGAAAATGAAATGGCAAATAATAATAATGGCAAGCTTTTTTTAACACAATGGCTGTATGGGCTAGTTGGTGCATGTCTTTAAAGTCAGAGCATAATAAACGGAGGAATATCATGGCTCAGCTCACCACGCTAGTACAGACAGGTACCTAAATACACGTTATGCACCTGTCTAGTTTGACTTGTTTGGTCCTTTCCCCCCTTTCTTCTGCCCCACATGTTTCCCGTAGTCTCTCACTGAAGCAATAAACGTTAGTTGTTAGTAGTGACCCGCATGTGTTGTGCGTGTTTTCTGTCCTTCATATTATCCGCGTTTTTTATGCTGAGACATTACAAAGCTTTCTGATAAAATTCTACTAATTCCCATGATACTTTTTGCAATCCAGTTCCTCACTACACTATGAAGGCATTCGGATGTGGTAACAGACCGCGAGTTCATCAGCGGATTTCTGTTAGAAATTTATACCAGTATTTTAAACCAATTCTTTGGAGGTCACCGTATGTTAATGCACAACTGCCATAAAATATCTGACAGTTACCACACTTCATTCTCATGCGAATAATTTTCAAAACTCAGCATATGTACTTCTCACATCATCACTTCTACCCGTTCCCCTATATCATTTCATATCACTAATACTGTACAATATCTCTCAAATTTAGCAAGCAGTGTGTTACATACCTGTCCAAGTGCGTCTTCTCTCCGTAGAAATGATCCCTTGCTCATTGCTGGCGCTCCTAAAACTGACAAGGATTCTTCGAAGCTCCAAAATCCTGATCCAACCCAGACTGCAACATCATTCACCCCCATTGTCCTCACATCAGCCCCCACAGGTGTAGGCCCAGGGACGGGATCTCTGATGATCTTTCTCATTTCATTGCACCCATTACACTTGTACGTAAGTTCAGACCAGAGTCCAACCTGTCTTTCACTCTGAAAGGTGAATCGCTCTCGAAATATTTCAAGACAAATATGCTGGTCCATTTCACGAATTCCCTTGATGAAGTGAGCCACTGAAATTATTCTCCGACCAGAAATTGTGGCTTCTTCAGTGCTTACAGGAATGTCTGTCTCCACAGAAAGGCCTGGTAGGCGTTCAATAGTATGCCATGTCTGTAGTGTAGAACATTCCTCTGTAACAGAAGTTACAGGCATAGCAGTGACAGTGGTTTCTTGTGTGACGCTGGGCAGGCTCGTCAAGGACAGGTTGTCAGCTCCCTCAGCTTGTGTGCTGCCTCTGATCACAAAATCGTCTCCCGTTGACAGTGGCACACCGAGGATAGCGTTTGCTAGCTGTAAACCGTCTGGGTGGTTGACTGCAACCGCCGCTTCAGTTTCGTCACTGAAAAAGTATACCGTATCCGCATATAGTACACGTAGAGCTTTTTTTCCCTCTTTCTCTCTCTCGCTCCCTCACACACACACACACACACACACACACCGATTTTATCACATCTCTCAATCTATCAACGTTTGCGTATGAACTGTATCTATTAGCAGAAGCACGGCTTACAGTTTCTTGTTCCTTAGCCTACGACATCGCGCTCGGTGCGACTTTCGATAGGCACCTCGACTGGGTCTATCCGACGGGGCATCGTTGCTACCGAGGCTCATGTGCGTGATGTTCACAGCCAAGGAATGTTAACAGAAATAAATACGCCCAATGTGTTTGTCGCTAGTAATACGTCAGTGCTGTGGACACGATCAACAGCCAACAACAACCCACCATGCAGCCAACGCAGCACATACGGCGGAAGCCATCATGGCAGTGTCGTGTCGTCAGCTGACGGAAAGGTCAAAGTAGGTCAGACAACGGATAACCCATTACATCTCACGTATAGGATTTGTTGAACTTATATCGTATTTATATCTAAAAACAGAAGAAGACAACGAAACGTGCACATAACAGGCGTAGCAGAAAACGTCTTCATTCGGTATTTGCCTGCGACACCTCTCGGGGAAGCCTGGAACTTACAAACCATGGTTACCAACTTACGCGGTAAAGCTCGCTTGCCACAGCCCATCGGTTTCGGTTTAGCTGGGCAGTGAGAGGGTAGCTTCTGGGGATTCGGGCTTCCTTTTATACACCCCAATTACGGTGAAAATTTCAGGAATGTTCTCTACATAATTGTCTCTCTGCAGTGCAGAGTTTGCTTTCAGACAAGCAATAGGACAATCCGAAATGACAAGTTGAAAAATCAAATTTTCAGGTTTTTTAATGAGCATTTATAAATTACCTACGTCAAATATCAATAATACCGGACTGTGGCACACTTTGTGTATCCCAGGACACAACGCTGCAAAAAACTACATAGCGCTATTTTCTTTTTTCTTCGCGTAAAACCTTGGCAAAGATGAGCAAAAAATGAGAATATGGTCATGTTCCTGGCCTTATAGTAGAACAGCTGAGCGATGTATCAAAAAAGGCGCTGTAGCACATTTGTATAGAAAAAATGCTTTCCTAGGATATCAATACTTCTAACATCATACAAATAGGAGCGGCGCAATCTCTTGGCAAACATGGCAGTTTTCACAAGAGGAGTGGGACCCAAGCCTTAAAGGGACTATCGCATCCGTCCCGGTCGATTCCGAAACTGTAGTACTTTTTTACTCCGCGTTCATCACTGATAATAACGCCGAAAACCCGACGCGAATTGGCAGCGTTGTTCCTGTGTAGTTTGATATAAAACTTGGCAAGAGCAGACGACGCATTCCTAGATTCCCTCTCTGGAAACGTCACACGGACGAGGCCAATCACTGCGCGCCCTTTCACATGGAGAATACCAATCACGGAGCGGCCGGAGGGACCTTGGTAGCCTTGGCAACCGACCGACAGGCAGGCGGAATGCTAGGGGTCGGCGTCTTCTCTGTTACCGGCCCGCGGAATGTTGTTTCTGGTTAACGTTGAACGTGTTGGTACAGCCACGAGCGTAACGCCGTGTTTCACGTAACATGGTTACGTCTGCACTCACACTCGTAAGCGAAAGTCAGCGTATTTACCGAGGACTTTTCACTCAGTATATTGCGATGCGAACGACAAGCAGACGATCTCGGAGACAATCGCCTGCGCTGCGCTCCAATTCGTGCGCCTGGCTTACGTCATCATCGTCGTGGCTGCAGATGGAATGCGGACCTTTAAAACTCGTTTACTTAATATGTAAGCTGTTTTCGGAAGATAAATTTGGCAAAGTTGACTCTGAAGCGGTGAGGAACATTACCCTTTCGGTATCGTACATACGTTCCCGGATGCGATAGTCCCTTTAAGGTTGGTCCTCACTGGTGCGTTTTGCCGCACTGTGCGTCAAAACGCACCAGTGAGGACCGATCTTTAGGCAGAGACGTGGAAGGGAAGCCTTGCTGACACTGATGTTGCCTTTTCATGTAGTCCTTTGGCTTTGCTCATTGTTTCCGTCGGTTTGGACAATGGTGCTTGTGAGAAGGATGTTCACTATGTCGTGCGAGCTTGATGAGAGTGAGACAGCCACATCCATTGGAAATGTAGTAGGAAGTGAGACTGGTCATCGTTGTCTCACTCAGTGGACGCATGTGGATGTAGCGAATCTTGTCAGGTTCCCTGAGCTGGTAAGGGCACTTGCATAGTATTTTAATATTTGCCAGAATGTAGTTAGATATTGATTCTTCGTTTTTCTGCGCTGCGGCTTCACAATCGCCTGTCGAATCTGGGAAGTCTGGGTCATAACCGAACTGTTCTTTTATGCATCTGATTTATCCCAAACCCTAGCAGCACCACGAAGCTTACTTTTCGCTATCGCTAAAGCGGTATAATCGTCCCAGCTGTACGAAACACGTAATATTTCAATTGACGAAAGCCATGCGCCAAAATCGTCGTTGCGCCGTCCAGGCAAGAACTTCAATGTCTAAGTAAAGTCAGGGGTAGCCACTATCCTCTGTAGTGTAGAAACCACGTGGTTGAAAGCTCGCAGTAGGAAGTGTATTCTTGTTTTGTTGGCTGATGAATATTCTCCATCTTGTCGTTCATCTTCTTACGATTGGTATTCTTCTTATGTTTCTTATGATTCGTTGTCAGTAATGTCTTTGGTGGGGAGGGCACTCATAGATGCGTATGTCCTCATCTCATCATCTTCCATGATGAGAATAGCTACTTGACGAGCATTAGCGTTCTCTGGAAGTGTGAGGTTACGTAAGACGAACTCTTAAAACAATTCTTGTGCTGGACGCAAAACAAGTCTCAACACCATTGGACTTTCCATATCAACTACAAACTCAAAAGGACTATATGTTTGTCGTTAAGAGACAATGAAAATCGAGAGACGAAGCAATTTCCATATCCGAAAGCATTGGATACTCTAGAACCTAACAGAACAACAGAACCTCATTCGAACAGAACGTCGAACGTTGCGTTCAAAAATGCGAACAAACTCAGAAATGCGTAATGCAACAAAGCTCTGGAAACGCAATTAATGCGTGCCAAAAAGTGAACTAGAAGGTAAGAACAGTCCTAAAAAAGTTTGCAGCATCACGCAGAAGCAAAAGTCCGGTGAATCACATGCCGTACGCTACCGGTTGCTCCATGTGAGGCACCCGGTGACGGACCCGATGCCCGTTGCTATATGCCTAACTCAATAGATTCATGAATACGACGATTGGAATACACACAGACAAGTTACTGAATGCTCTTGGATGATACATACAATGAATGATTGAGAAAATAACTATTATCTAAAAATTTTGGCGTTGAAGGGCCGAATTAGCTAATACCACACTCTCAGAAACGAAACGGATAAATTTACGGTTACGTCCAATCTTACCCTTACTAAGCGTAAAGTTCGACAAAATCGCAGACGCCGTATCCGTCAAGCTCTGTTTTATTCCTAGTATCCGTAAACGCGCTCGCTGTAAGCGTAAGAGGAGGAGTTTTATGCGTAAATGGGACGGAGGACATGGTTTACTCTTATATCCTGACGCTTACGATTTCGTCTTGACGGATAAACTGAAGCTCTGCGTTGGAGTATTAGCTATTTACGCCTATATTGACCCATATTGTTTTTAATTTTTATACGGGCCCTGCCTTCTGAGAACTCGTGCATGGTTCCGTGTGGAAGGCGTCTTTCCTTTTCCTTGGTTAACGGTCACTCTGGCTTCAGGCGTCTCATATTATCCATTTACGCCTATATTGACGCTTATTGTTTTTCAATTGTTATGCGGGCCCTGCCTTCTGAGAACACGTGCATGGTTCCGTGTGCAAAGCGTCTTTTCTTTCGCTTCGTTAACGGTCACTCTGGCTTCTGGCGTCTCACGGTCTCACAGCAGGTGTACCCTGTCACCCACTCTTAATAATACAACTTTTGAAATCCACGCTAAGAAATCCACCCTTCAAATTCCAATCCTTTGAAATCCAAGCTGTCAAAATAAATCACAATGGGTCTATGCAGTCCAGTGTTAAGCATGCTTTTACGTGACAAAAACAGTGTTTAAGAGGGTCACACTCCAGAATAACGAGTCTTTATGCAATTCTTTGTCGTATTCAGCATGTATCTCTCAATTATTCATTAATTTAATTAAGTTACAGGCGTAAATAACTACGCGTATGAATACTAGGAAAACAAAGCTTCGGCGGTTCGGCCGTTCGGCTACCATTGAGGACGAGGCTATTTGAGAAAATGGAGTAACGACGGGGCCATATGGTGTTGCGGGATGTGCTCCATAAAAAGGATAATCACTGCAAGCTCTAATAAAGCATATGTTTCTTCTGCTGTCAGGTATTTATTCTTCAGACGTGTAACGACTTGGTGTGCTAACACGGGTGTGCAACTGATGAAGGAATTCATGGGTGAAGTGACATTGATGCAGTCGTAGCTGTTTTGGACAGGAAATCGGGTAGCGAAAAATGTCCAGGATGAGCAACATATAAAACGTACCGCAAACCTGCTGTGTTGACCACTTGTCACGGCGGTAATCACGTAAACATCATGTAAACGTCTCTTGCGTTCTTCGGCCTCAGCCTACGAAGAACCGCTAAAGTTATGTTTGATAAGAGCCGCGAAAAGTGGTTCAGCAAGGTAAAACTGTGCCGGGAACACCGTCACATGAGGGAGGTGTTTAATTAAATCACAGTGAAAGATAGCAAAGGACTGTTAGTGGTCATGTAGACAGCAGATGTCGTTCACCAGCACATCAATGGATTCTATAAATAGTATTCCTGTCAATGGACAACTGATCGACATTTTCCTCCCCGTCTATACTGAGCAATGTTGACCCAGAGCTTGGTTTTTGGATGCCACAAAACACTTCTCGCCAAGATGGTGCACTGTGACTCATGGACTGTGACTCAATGGGGCATTTACAGCTCAGTGTCAATACCATCTGAGGCAAGTTGACTCTCTCAGATACTGTCACTGCAGTGCTGTAGAAGACCCAGAGTATATTCTGTGTCACTGCCCACACTACCAAGCTTTCCAAACAAACTGCCATTTTCAGATAAAATTGCTTGGCTTACGGCTAAATCGAACCCACGAATGCCGGCTGTCAAAGCTCTTTTGGCAATTTTGGACTCCATGGGACATTATTTCCTTCCTCACACCACAAGCAGCTATGAGGTAGAGTATCGCCCCAGGCAATGAAACTCCCTGTCCATCTCAAAATAAAGTTGATGAACATCTGCAACTTCTGCGAGGTGGTTTAAACCACTCTTATAACTACATGTTACATAAACAAAATACAAGCTTTCGCTTGGAGGTCCACGCTTCCTCAGGTAGGACCTGAGGAAACGTGGACCTCCAAGCGAAAGCTTCTACAAATTAAACTTAAACAAAAATCTTCAGTGTCGGTTTCTGTATGTTGTTTATGTGATCTACAGGACTTGACTCCGCTCTTGGTATACACTTCAACTACATGTTATGTGTAACCTAGGAATGCTGGTATGTGGGTGGAGTGGCTAGTTTGCCACAGTACCACAAATAGGAACACAAATGGCTGATAAATCTGCTGCAGAATCTGGGCCAAGAGGATGAGCACTTGGAATCATCACAGTTTTTAGTACCATGCAGAGGAAGATAGGGTAGAGCACCATCAAATTTTGTACTACTTTTTCCGAATTACCCGTAATTATGCTGCAGCTACATAGGCAGCACCTCAAATGCTACTCACAATTGCCAAAACTTCATGCTAGCACTCAATTCTTTTTACGAACTTTGGTTTGTGATGTGATCAATGTTTCGGTGACTTCCATAGGCCCGGTTTCACCAACTCTGGTTAACCGAACCAATATCAAGGGTTGCCAATTCTTGAACTTAACAGACACTTCTTTGTTTCCATCGGTGATGTAGTGAATACCTCAGTAATAACTCCTTTAGTGAAGCAGATAGTTTAATGACCGTTCATCTTAGTTCAGATGCTGAAAAGGTTGGTGAAACTGGGTCATTATGCAGCCTTTGTGTTCTGGTGCTGTGCAATGGTTTTTCGGGGGATTCAAACTCCAGAAAAGGTTACTAAGGTTACACTTCAGGTTATTACACTATTAAGGTTACACTTCAAAAAGACAATTTTTTTAAGAGGCTTAGAGGATGCGTAACTACTGTGTGATTTCCACTAAATATCAGAAGAGAGGTGCACACCTAAATACCTGAAACCTTCAACTCAATTAATTGTAGGATCAAAATTACGTGGGAATATATTGAGGTTTGTCTTGTTCACAAAAGATATCATTGCACACTCTGCAAAGTTCATCGGTAGTTGCCATGACCTACATCAATCATAAACACTGCAAACCGCTCATTGAGGATAGTCAGTCCGCGGTACGCAAAGTGAAAAGCGTCATTGCACATTGTGAACATGGCCATGCAACAGTGCTTGCGGCTTCGCATTTCTCACTAGTTTCTTTTATGAGATGACTAGTGCTTTGCCAATTCAACACGAACATACTTTGTAGCAACTACTTGGAACTTTGGAACAACTTTGCAAAGCATATGTACTCGTATGCACTTCCTTTAATCGCCTCAGGAGTATTTCTCCCGTAACATATCTCAGCAGACGCAGTATGTCATGTAGGTAACACCATTTTGGCACAGTATTTGCTTTATATGTCCAACAAGCAGATATATCAAATCTTTGTGCCAAAATGGTGTGCCACGTGTCCGTGTAGAGACGAGTCGCTTAGATGGAATAGGTATAGCATCTTGATGTTGAATGCAAGAAGTTAATTAACATATAAATTAACATAAGTTAAGTTAACATAAGTTAAGTTGACATATATGTCATGGGTTAAATAGAGTAGTATATCATACACATCAGAAGAATGCCAACGCTTCAGTGCTTTACCTTTACCTGTTATTCCAATGTTTACTCTCCCTTCTATGGAATTCTTGGAATTATGTATTTCAGAATCATTTTTGTATTACTGAATTTAATTTGACAATCCTTTCACATGTCTTGTGACAGACAGGCTAGCAATGTAAGCAGTGTTTATGTGCCTCTCGCAACCTGCATCTTTATGCAAAAATACTCCAAAAGCCAGGAGACGACATAACTAGACAAAAAAGTAGAGAACTCCGAATTAACATAACAAAATAACAAGGTTTACTCAGACGTTTCATCCGTTATGCGACGGACATCATCAGTGTCAGACTGAATGAGAGATTGCACAACCGGTCACTGTTTAAGGAAATGTGAGTATTGTTCGGGGAGGGGGCCATGGTTTTAGTTATACTTATAAACCGAGGGGTCACTGCGTATGAGCCAAGACTCTAGAAGCTTCCTGTGTCCCCATCTTTGTTCTCTCTTGTTATGTTAAGTTTGAGTTCTCTACTTTTTTGTCTGCATTTTTATGTATGAGGGTGTTTTTGTGTCAAGAGGGCAAGGGTGCCGGCAGCATGGCACATGTTCACAAAAATGCAGAACCAGAGAGACACAAGAAAAATGTATAGCATAACACAGTCCCTATCATTTTGTCGTGTCCTTTTTGATGTGTCGTCTGTTCTACATTTGTTTTGTTGTTTTTGTTTTTTTCGTGTGTAGTTTCTGGATTTTAAGCCCAGGAGCAGTTGCTGTAGAGAATGCTGAGAACATGTGAAGCATACATTTTCTCATTCTCACATTATGCTGTAAGGAGTGTGAAATACAACTCAAAAGGACTTTAATGAGAGACAACTTGTCACCAAGATCAGTGTGGAACATTGCAAAGGAAAAATAATTCTAAACCATAATGGATTCCTATCCTATTTAACAGTACAGTATCAGATGAAAGTAATTCAAATAATATTATAGGAGTAACCGTGCAAATTATCAGTCAAACAGTGAAGCTGGCTGCAGTACACTACAATGTGTCACATGTAACAATATCATTGTTTCCAAAACTGACACATAAACCTTAGGGAGGACGCAATAGTCAAGGGGGGGGGGGGTAACACCACTTGGCGAAAAGAAAAAGCAGATGAAGTGAACGCAATATGCGACATAATCAAGGACACTATCCCGCTACAACTGCAATATATTGAAGTTGTTTTTAAAAAATAGAAGTTCAGTTCAGCGCACAGATATCAGCTGTCGCACACACAGCCATCCCGAAAACTATGCCCATCTTCGTTGATGCACCCACGAATCCACAGGAAGACCACCGAGGTTTTCCCACTCGGATTAAGTATCTGTACCTTGAACTGCGAACAGTTTGGTGGACACTCCAGAAAACGAGAACAGCTGATTGCCGATTTCATGGGCGCGGCCATGCGAGCCGACAAGGACAGTTCAACAGAGGAGCAATTTGAACTCGAATGTGGCGCTAGTGGTAGGCGCAACAATTTGCACTTCCAACGACGTAAAACAGCAACGGATGACCAGCGAGGATGCTTGCTTGCTCATTTGTCATTATTTGGGCCTGTAATCCACATCAGGGTTCAGAAAGGCTGCTAAATGCCGGTGGCCGGCACAAGAAAAATGTGTTTGCAATGTTTTTTGTCCCGTTGCGGTTCAAGCGAATATACCTTTTTTGTGCTTCCGTCCTCTCTTTTCTTTGTTTTTTATTTTTCCTTTGTTGTTTTTACTGTTGTCGGTTCGTCCCGGAGCCCCAGCTTGGAAAGCTGCTCCTGTTTAGTTTCCGTATCAATCGGAATGTGGGGGCATGGGGAACAGTCCACCGCTCCTCGAGTTTTCACGGTGCTGGCTCTGTCCCCCCCCCCCACCCCGAATTTTCCCTCCGAGGACCTCTTTGTATATGCCGTACTTCTCAATCTCTAACTCTATGTCCCGCAGTGCTCTCCTTCAGGTTAGGTTAGGTTAGGTTGGGTTACGTTAGGCTCACTCCCCCTTGCCGACTTCCGAGTTAGTGCGAGCGAGGTATCTCCATAATGGAAAGCCTGAAACGGTGCACTAAAAACAAATGTCACCTCTGTGGATAATAATTTGAGGCATACAGATGAAGGATTCATGTCATATCTAAAACGATTGCCAGCAATTCTGCTCTTTCTGTTTCTCGAAAGAAAGAAAAGCAGCTTCATAAAAAAAATTAAAAACACATCTTAGTGAATTATGGCAATTAGAATGCCAAAATACCTTGCAGATAAGGTTTTCCTCCACTCGCATGCGCGTAAGTGCGAAACTAATGTACACGTAGTCCTAGTTGTTTTATTTAAAAAAATCTCTATTAGAAATGGCTACGACCACGAAGTATGCGTTTGTCGCACCCCGTTTATTTTGTGTGTGTGTGTGTGTTTCAGCTTGGACAAATTTTTATAAAAAAGTCACGAGAGCACATCATTTTCACAGTTTAGTTCTACGGGCGCGTATCTTTTCCAAGAAAGACTATAATGACTAATAAGGATGACTAATCAATTAAATTCATTAATTAACTCTAATAAGGACGTCTTGAACAAAAGCCAGATACCGATATGGGAGACTGTCCTAGTTAAAATCCACACCACGTTTAAAAATTTTGAAACACGTACGTGTATTAAAATATCCATCCCTGAATTTTGACATGCAAATGGCCAAAACCGAAACCGTGGCAACCACACTCTTAAAAATGAACTTCACCACACAGCACGCTCCTAGCCAACCATCATCCCGAGTGACATCGTTATCTCCTCTGATTTGTTGAAAACGGGAGGCGTCCGCCTTTTTGTGACAATTCACATTTCTCCATAAGTGTCACAAAAAGGCGTACGCCTCCCGTTTTCAACAATTCAGGGGAGAGAACGATGTCACTCGGGATGATGGTTGGCTAGGAGCGTGCTATGCGGTGAAGTGAATTTTTAATAATAATAATAATTGGGTGTTTACGTCGCGAGACAACTGAGATCGTGAGCGACTCCACAGCGGTCGGTCTGTGGATTGCCTTTGCCCACCTGAGGGTTCTTTAACGTGCGATGAAAGCTCACCACACGGCACCCCGTATTTAACGTCCCTCGCGGAAGACGGCGTATCTAAGCAACTTACTAGTCGGTAGGCGAACACGCTACCGACTGAGCCACCGAGGCCGGTGTTAATTTTTAAGAGTGCACGTTTGGGGTGGTGGGAGTGGTGGTCTTCACGGTACGGGACACTTCTGTATGTCAACTGCGCTCGCAACTATATTGTCTTGGCTCAGAAACCGTATGTTTCTGGAACGTAGAGAGGGAAAAGGGAATCACAAAACACGAATATACTTCAAGTACTCTTCTCCTTAGGGAAGCGAGGAAGCGAGCTATTTATTGACTCTACGTTACACTAGTGTCAGCGTGCTGAGCGGTTGAGCTGGAATTGGAATTAGGATTGGAAATGAATCAAAAATAATAATAAATAATACTAAAAAAAAAGGAATGAAAAAAGCGCTATCTGAGCTGATCGAGCTCGATTCACTCTGGAAATTGTTGCACCGACGACTGGCGCCACGTTCGAACTCACCTAAAATTTCTCCTCTGTTGAACTGTCCTTCTCGGCTCGCATGGCCGCGCCCATGAAATCAGCAATCAGCTGTTCTCGTTTTGAGTGTGCACCAAACTGTTTGTAGTTCAAGCTACAGGTACTTAATACGAGTGGGAGAGCTTCGGCAGTCTTCCTGTGGATTCGTGGGGGCATCAACAAAGATGGGCATAGCCTTCGGGATGGCTGTGTGTGTGACAGCCGGTGTCTTTCTCCGTCTGTTACGTCGCGAGACAACTGAGATCACCGTCTGTGCGCGCTCAGGAAGCTTGAAATCTGCCCTGATACATATACAGTAATATATACCTTCAATATGCGCTGATACATATACGATCAATAAATTGGGACTTGCTCCACTGCAATCTTTCCCGGAGTTCACAAAATAACACTGTTTGCGGATTTATGCCTTACATTTAATCTATCGCATGTCGTTCCACATCCTACCCGAATAACTCATGCCACGCAGTCAACCCTTGACTTGGTTTTAACCAGTGATGGGCAGTACTTGAAGTACCAAGTACTCAAGTAGTACTTTAAGTACATTTCTGTGTACTTCTACTTTACTTTAAGTACATTTTAAATCGTGTACTTTGTACTGTACTTAAAGTACTTTTTTGAGAACTTTCCCATCAAGTACTCAAGTACCCAAATTTGGACTCTGACAAAAAATCACAAACGAGTATTAAAAATGCACCCTACTAAAAGCGCTAAAATGACAACACGAAGACGAAAACACACAGATAGGGATATATATCTGATTCGTTTGTCTTCTTGCATCGTTTTAGCGCTTCCAGTGAAATGCAGTACCAATATTCCCACTATGGCAATTTACCAAAACGGATTTTTGTGCTTTTAAAGAGCATATTTGTTGAAGCAAATCTATTGTTGCGAGGCTTGAAATGTTGAAAAGGTATCAACTCTTCGATGATTGAGTAAAATGAATGGAATGCAAAGACATGCACACATTATGACACTGCAACCGGCAGCACAATGACTCGGTCAATTGCCATTTCAGCTCTCCCAATGCAAGGTTCTATGCGTTTTTTATATTGTTTCCTTCATTGGCAATTAATAATCAATCTATATCACAATGTGTGATTGCGTTACACGATGAACACTCTGAAAGGCACACATGCTTTCATTTTGACATTTTGCGTTTTTTAAGTGGTCACATCGTGTTTCATCCTCTTCAATTTTCTTCGTATTCTTTTTTAAACATGTTCTATTTCAAAAAGGAGCAAGGAACTCCCAGAAATGTATAATCTCTGTTGGGTTTTACTTTTTCCCCCTGAAATTATCTAGCCTCCTATACCCGAAGATTAGTACCGGAACACCACACTATGCGGGTGATCTTGGATCAGTCAGTGTATGATACTATTTTGCATAATCACAGCACAGCTGACTGATTACCTCTCTACATGTAACCGCAAATTATAATATATGATTAGCACTTAACCTATAGGACTTTATGGTTTCAGAGCATTTGTCAATAATGCTCAGTAAAGTTTTGCCAAAAGAGCAAGACACAGATACTAAACAGTGATATGCAAAGTGATACAAATTAAATTGGCGATGTACTTGATGAGTACTTGAAGTACTTTGCCTAGTACTTTGTACTTTACTTGGAGTACATTTGAAATTGGGTACTTTGTACTGTACTTGAAGTACGAATGACACCAGGTACTTGGTACCTTATTTTAAGTATAATTTTGAGGTACTTTGCCCATCACTGGTTTTAACCTCCCATCCTGAGCACATCACTTCTTTGCATGTCACTGATGGTCTCAGTGACCAAAAGGCCATTTTCTAAGATATCTCTTCAAGGCGTCCAAATGTTCATAAATTCAACGATAAAACCATATACGACAACGCTCGAGCTAACTTCCAAGCCATCAACGAGGGTCTTGAAGCTCCGTATGAAAATTCCTTTCGTGGCACCTCGCCTCACTCCATTGAGGATAACTGGTCCCTCTTTTGTGACAACATAAACTACCTTTCCGAGTACAATGTTTCAAAGATAGGAGTGAAATCTTATGATCACAATCCTTGGTTCACGAAAAGTCTTAAAATCTTGCTAACCAAGAAAAAGCGTTTATTCAGGAAGGCAAAGCGTCTTGGCGACGACGTATCACGGGCTAAATTTCGCTACTGTGAACGGGAATACAGGCGCTCGATGAAGGAAGTGACACATAAGTTCTTTACCGTCGACCTCCCGTCTCCCTTGACGAATAAACCAAAACAATTTTGAAACATTTTATCTCCGCCAAAATCCCACCTAATCAGTCTAACTGACACCCGCCGACAACGACAGCGCCAACGCTTTCGCTTCCTTGTTTTCATCCGTTTTCAACACCGATAACGGGTACACCCAATCTCCATTAGTATCAGTAATCGCCTCCTCACCTATGGTCCCCATTCATATCAGCACTCATGGCATTTGTAAAGTCATTGGGTCACTTAAGCTGTCGTCAAGTGCTGGTCTGGACTCTATTAACCCGAAGGTTCTATACAACACGAGATTTATTTCCAGCAAGATTCTATGTTGCATGTTTACTCAGTCACTCCAAGATTCTGCTTTACCGCAGGACTGAAAGACGGCGAAAATTGTCCCTATTCACAACTCAGGCAGCTGCCACATCGTTAATAACTACCGCCCCATTTCACTCACTTCTATAGTATGTAAAATTCTTGAACGCATACTGCAACGTAGTTAAGTACCTTGAAGAAAAATGCTTCTTCTATCCCTTGCAGCACGGGTTTCGAAAGCTCTTTTCTTATGAAAATCAAGTAGCCAGTTTTGTTCACATCTTTCTCCACGCGGACAATAATCATCGGACTGACGCCACTTTCTTAGACTTTCGCAAGGCATTCGATATGGTGCCGCACTCTAAGCTTCTATACAAACTCTATCTGCTTAACCTCGATCCGTATGTCGTCCGTTGGATAGCTCATTTTCTGACTAATCGTACGTTATTTGTTACTTGCAACAACCACCTATCCCCAGATGTACCTGTGCTTTCTGGTGTCCCTTAGGGTTCAGTCCTCGGCCCTCTCCTTTTCCTTATCTATATAAATGACCTTCCTTCAGGCATATCTGCCACGATTCGTCTCTTTGCTGACGATTGTGTAGTGCACAGGAAAATGCTCTCTCCTTCTAACCAACTAACCTTACAAAGCGACCTTTAACTAATCCGGCGTTGGTGCAATGAGTGGCAAATGCCTCTGAACATTGCAGAGTGTCGCATTTTGTCGTTTTCTCGAAGACGGGTCTCCTGTCTTCCTCCCTTCCCCTACATTCTAAGTGATACCACATTAACCCGAGCAGATTCTTACAAATATCTTGGAATCCACCTTTCCTCCAACCTAACTTGGAACGAGCACATCAACTACATAATAACTAACGCTTCTTGCTCCCTAGGCTTTGTTAGACGCACCCTCAGGTTGGCGGCCTCCATCTTAAGCTCCTAGCCTTCACGGCTCTTGTACAAAGCAAGCTGGAATATGCATAACCTATTTGGGACCCTCCCCAAAAGTATCTCTGCGACGCCATAGAAGCCATCCAGAATCGGGTTGCTCGTTTCATTTCCAACGACTACTAATTCGATACCTCTGTAACCGCATTAAAATCAAATCTTAATCTCGACTCACTTGAACATCGTCGCCGTCTTGCCAAGTTAGCCCTCTTCCATTGGTTCTTTTTCATCTTACCACCGCACCAATCGCCCATCACCTGCCCGAGTGTCATTTTTCCTCACATCGACCACACTAATAAGGTCACATGCTTTCATTGTAATACCAATGCATTATCCAGATCATTCTTTTGTTCAACTGCCATCGAATGGAACAACCTCCCATCACCTCTCACAGCTATTATCGAGCATACACTGTTTTGTAACGCCCTCTCCTGTTCACTCCACCCACAAGACCACCACGCTTGTATGTCAGTTGCTCTGAAATGTTTCACCTCCCCCTTATCATATTTGTTAGTTATCTGTACTTATGTGAACGAACTCCTTGTTTCACGCTTTAATACTTGTTTTCATATAAGTTTGTACTGTCGTCGTTTCTTTATTTTCCTGTTTACTTACTGCTAATGGTGTTCTTCTTTTTTGCTGGGTTGTTTGTTTCTATCAAGTTGCTGTAAATGTATCTTACGCTCCAGTTCCCACCCCCACGTAATGTCCTCCGGACCCTTGGGGTTCTCGAAATAAATAAATAAATAAATATGAATGTTATGCTAGTGCGTGCAAGTAGCGTCTGATGTAGGTCCACGGTCTCGTCATGATACACTGAGGAATACTGCGACACACTTGATTGAAAGCATTGCTGCAAGATAGCTTGTTTCCCGACTGATTGTGCGCTGAACTGAACTTGCATTTTTGTAAAACAACTTCAATATAATGCAGTCGTAGAGAGATAGTTTCCTTGGTTTTGTGGCATATTGCGCTCACTTCATCTGCTTTTCTCTTGGGCCCCGTTTGTGCTATCGCGGCCTCAGTGGGGGTCCTGACACACGGCTTGGGAAACACTGAGGCATACTGTATATTGTTACATGTGACATGTTGTAGTGTACTGAAGCCAGCTTCACTGGTGTATTGTTTCTTTGCATGGTTACTTCTTCAACGTTACTTGAATGAGGAATGTGGAGAATGAGGAAATGTATGCCTTGCATGTTCTGGATGTTCTTTAATTGCTGACCACTGCTGTTGGGCTAAAATCCAGCAACTACACAAAAAGATTAACAAATGCAGAACAGGAGACAGAAACACGGACACAATGACATGATTGAGATCATGATATGATGTCAATTTTTTTCTGTGTTTCTGGTTCTACATCCTATGAACATGTGCCTCATTGCCAGCACCCTTTCCCTCTAGCTACGAAGAGAGCCTCTCAGTAATAAAAATGCATGTTGTCAAATGCACGTAAACAGTGCTTACATTTTTTGGGGTCTTCGCTCATTTAGTGTTTATGCCAGAAAGTGCTCCTCTAGTTCACATGGCATACTGAATATGAGTGTGCTCCAAAGCCACAAACTACATTGTACATTAGCACTGCAGTATGTTTGTCGGCACACATGAAATTACCCTTCATAAGTGCATCATGCAAGCTGATTGATTCTGATGCTAATTGCTCACGAAATAACGTGGGGTGGACACTGGAATCACATGTTGCGTCACTAGCAATGCCATACTCACTCAGCACTGACATCACAAGCAGTGATTTTTCACTGAAGCCTGCAACTCAACGATGTAATTCACATCTTGATTGCAGAAAAGGTAAGCACATGTTTGTTATTACTTGGTATACAGTTGAAACTTGTTAATGTGATGACGGTCATTCTCGTTGATTTTGGCAATGAAACCATTTGAGGATAAAAAACACTTGTCAAGGTGCAAGCTTTGAAAAGTAGTAAATTGAGTGAGGCATTTTAAATTGCCTTTCTTCCTTTATATTTTCAATGCTGACATACATCAGCTTGTGTAACTGTCAACCTGGGCTATTCCAGCCAAAACCAGCCAGAGATGCAGCTTGACTCTCTTAAATATCACTGAAAAAAATTGCGTGCATTTTTTAGACGATGCATATATCGAATGTAAATCATCATTTTGTTTTCCTGAACAATGAGGCGCATTAAACTGTGCCGAAATATGAAGTCCCTTACGAGCTTCCTTCTGACATCTACATATACATCATTTGTGCGCTTTCCTTGCCTGGTGTTAGAGGGGAAGCACGGGTCTGCCATCCCAAAGGGTATGTAGAATGAGAATAAATCTGGTGATGTGGTGAGAATTCAAGAACGGAGCACATTTGGGGTCAAGTTTACAATAAATTTCTGACAAATTAGCATTCTTGAAGGAGCCCCAGATTATTTATGCTTGTAACTGATTGCTTGTGATTAGCTTCACATAAAAATATCAAGCTGATCTATATTCATTGTCCCCGCAGGGGGCACCGGCTTTGGCTGGTGTTTTGTGAGTGGCGCCACCACGGACCCCAGCCCCCAGTCCCAAGGTGTTAACGTACCGTGCCGACGGGACGCAAGGTGAAGGGTCAGAAGCCTTGAACGGTGGCGGTCGGGGTCTTGGTCAAGCCCCGGCCGCTGGGTTTTCCTTAAAACTCCGGGACCTTCCCACATGTATGAATGTGAAGTGTGGGTGACCAATGGGAACATTCATTTTCTTAAACCTCATATGGTTAAAAATTCTATTTCCTCCTCGACCGCGGGCGGCAAGCGCCCGCGGACTGAAGTCTTCAAACAGGTGTTCGACGCCTTTCAAGCAAAATACATTGTCATTAGCAGTGCAAGCACTGATAATGAACAGGACACTCCACTTGGAAAAATGCCACCGTTTTTCATTGAGAAGGCGGTGGCATCGCTGTCAAAAATGTGACTGAAATTAAGCGCCTCAGATCAGATGACTTATTGCTTAAGTGTACCTCGGAAGGCGACTGTGAGCGAATTCTGAACACACAGCAGATGCTCGGAATCAAAATATCATCAACTTTGCATAGGCCTCTGAATACCTCCCGTGGTGTTGTGTCGTTAGCTGAACTCATTGATGTTCCGTCAGAAGAGATTCTTGAAAATCTGAAAAGCCAAAAGGTGATCGACGTAAGAAAAATCAAAATCAGGAAGAACAATGAGTACATAACGATACGCAACACAATTCTCACATTTGACTGCCCGACTTTACCAGAAAGTATCAAGGTACGGTATCTGACTGCAGATGTGCGGCCATATATCCCTAATCCACTCAGATGCTTCAAGTGTAACCGCTTTGGCCATCCTTCCGATACTTGCAGAGGTTCTGCATGCTGTGCCCGCTGCAGCAAGCACGACCACAACTCTAAGGAGTGCAGAGGGCAACTGCGCTGGTGACCACCCTTCATACTTAGGTCTTGTCCAAAGTGGAAGTTTGAGAAAGAGGTGATGCACATCAAAGTCACACAGAAACCAAGTTATCCAGAAGCCAGGAAGAAGGTAACTCCGTTCCAGTTCCAGAAATCGTTTTCATCTGTCGTTAAAGAGACACCAAGGATGATCTCATGCGCAACACAGACAGAGAACACAGACAGACAGACAGAGACTTGTCTTGCGTGCGAGACAAGACAGAGAACACAAAACAAAGTGAAGAAACGTGTACACCTATTTCTGAAACACCACCTCCTGTAACTGTAACCACAGCTTCCCGTCACTCTCACAGGCGCCACTTTCTTCATCGCAAACCGTGGAGGCAAGCTCCATGGAATGCGATGATGACACGAGCTCGCAAGGCTCGTTCGCGAGCGCGAGCTCACAATCTCAAAGAAAGCCTAAGAGCAGTATTTCGGGGAGTGGCTCACTCCCCGATATATCGCCCAAGGAACTCGCGGCTGCGCGGAAAAAAACTCCGAGACAGCTCATAATGCCCCCAAAGAAGAAATAATGAAAGTTTCTTTACACAGTAGTCTCTTCCTTATGACGAAAACCCCTCTTGTGCACACGTTTCTCAATTTCTATATCATGGCGATCCTTCAGTGGAATTGTCGAGGGCTTCTCAGTAATATTGATGATGTCAATGATCTTTCGGACAAGTATGACACACTCTGTTTTGCACTACAAGAGGCTTATTTGAATCCACATCGAACACACACACTCCGGAGATGGAACTTGTTCCGAAACGATCGGTTTGATGCAACACGTACATCTGGAGGTGTTGCTATCCTCACATGAAAAACCCTCCCTGCAAAGCACCTTCCACTAAAAACAGCACTCGAGGCAGTTGCCGTTCAAATATGTCTTCAAGGGGTCATAACTGTATGTTCCGTATATCTGCCACCATCAGCTGTGGTTGCTCAGAACACTCTCGAAACTTTAATTGACCAACCCCCGCCGCCTTTCCTCTTACTGGGAGATTTTAATGCCCAGAACTGTTTATGGGGCAGCTCGAGAGTCGACCGGCGAGGAAAAATGCTGGAAAACATTACTTTCTAGGTCTATCACCCTTCTAAACAAATGAAGTCCTACGTATGTAAGCAGCGCTAACCAACCTTTATCTGCCATCGACCTCTCATTGTGCAGCCCATCAATGTTTCAAACGATTGACTGGGCAGTAGAGCAGAATCCTCGGGGCTGCGACCACTTTCCGGTTGTCATGAAACTGCATAATACCACAAATACCTTAGGTACACGTCCACCTCGGTGGAAACTGTCACAGGCCAATTCGACTCTCTTCAAGGAGAAGGCCAATATCCTAACATCTTTCCAAGGTTTAAGTATAGAAGATCCTAATAATCTTGTTACTGACACTATTATAAATGCCGCTCAACAGTCAATTCCACAAACATCCGGTCGACTCCCTAAGCGCTCCAAGTCTTGGTGGACGAGCGACTGTGAAACTACACGCAAAGAACAAAATCGGGCGTGGGGTGTCTTTCGAAGGCACCCCACTACTCCAAGCTTAGTTGCATTCAGGAAAGCACGTGCAAACGCACACTGGACACGAAGACAGACGAAAAAAGAATCTTGGAAAAATTGTGTATCTTCTTTAAATTGTAACGCTCCCTCAGAACTTATATCGGACAGGCTAAGGAAAATCAAGGGAGACTACACAAGTTTCTCTGTCCCATTACTGCACGTAAATGGCGTAGTTTGTGAGAGTTTAGAAGAGCAGGCCAATGCCCTTGGGGAGCATATGCAACATGTATCCAGCTCAGCTCACTACAGCAGCGATTTTTTGAAAATAAAATTGTCTGCTGAGAAACAGACGATTCAAAGCGAGGACGGTGACAAGTATGCATACAATTCACTCTTTACAATGACTGAGCTACAAAGGGCTCTGTTATCCAGTAAAGTTACAGCGCCAGGTCCCGATCGTGTTACCTACTCCATGATCCAGCACTTATCTTCCACACCTTTAGGATCCCTTCTTGATTTCTTTAATTTTGTCTGGCGAGAGGGTTGTCTTCCGTCTGGCTGGAAGGTGGCAACCGTTGTTCCATTGCTAGAACCTGGAAAAGACCCCTCAAACCCTTCCAGCTATCGACCCATAGCGCTCACAAGTTGTCTAGGGAAAACTTTTGAGCGCATGGTGAATGATCGCCTGATGTATTTCCTTGAAGAAAATAAATGTCTCGATAAATTCCAGAGTGGCTTTAGAGCTGCGTGCTCGACAACAGATCACCTGCTGCGGCTAGAGACTGCCATCAGAGAAGCACTTGTCCGAAGGCAGCATTGTGTGTCCGTATTTTTCGACATCAAAAGGCTTACGACATTGCCTGGCGGTATGGTATTCTGCAGGACCTGCACACTCTGGGAATAAGCGGCCACATGTTTCGCAGCATTGCCAATTTCCTTCAAGGACGGTTATTTCGGGTCCAGATTGGATCGCCCTTTCTCGCTCATTCATACAAGAGAACGGTGTACCGCAAGGATCCGTCCTAAGTGTGACTCTTTTCATTGTAAAGATGAACTCCATAGCAAGTGCCATTCCTCCTTCAGTGAGGTATTCACTGTATGTGGATGACGTACAAATTTCTTGTTCCTCTTCCAGCATTGCTAGGTGCGAACGCCAACTTCAACTCACAGTAAACAAGTTGCTCAAATGGTCGCATGGAAACGGTTTTAACTTTTCCCCGGAGAAGACTGTCTGTGTCTCCTTCTCTAGGGTACGGGGAGTGTTTCCCGAACCAACACTTAAAATGGGCAGCCACAACATTATTGTAAAGCCTGAGCATAAATTCCTTGTGCTTATATTTGACCGGAAATTGACTTTCCTTCTTCACCTCAAACACCTCAAGGTAAAGGCCATTAAAGCTCTAAATCTTCTAAAGGTGCTTTCTCACCGGTCCTGGGGAGCAGATCGTGACACACTCAAGATGATTGATTGATCAAGAAGATGTTTCCACTGTTCTTTCCAAATTGGATTATGGATGTGCTGTGTACGGCTCAGCACGGCCAGCTACACTCAAAATCCTTAATCCAGTGCACCACCAGGGACTGCGCTTAGTTCTTGGAGCTTTCAGAACTTCTCCGATACAAAGTATTTACATAGAATCGAATCAATGGTCCTTAGAGAGACGCAGGTTTTACCTCGCTACTTCATATGCACTCAGAATCAGAGGTCACCCTGAGAACCCAGCATATCAATGCGTGTCAGATACACAATTCAGACAGCAATTCTTGAACAGGCCTTCAGCTGTGCCTTCTTTTAGTATTAGAATGTCACAAGCAATCGAACACTATGGCTTTCCAGAGTACAACTCTATGATCCTTGAGACAACTGAGAAAATCCCCCCATGGCAGCCCCTTCCAAAATGCAACATGTCCCTTTCCAGATACAACAAACGTGAAATTGCTAACACTGTCCTGCAACAGGAATTTGAAGTGCTGAAGGATAGCTTTGGCAGCCATGTAGAGTTGTACACTGATGGCTCAAAAACTATTTCAGGGTATCGTGCGCTATGGTTACTGGCACAGTTACGAGGTCACATCGTTTGAAGGTCACCATGTCTGTCTTCACAGCGGAAGTGTATGCCATAATTTTAGCCCTCAATTATATCTTACAAATTCGTATCAAATCATCAGTCATATACACAGATTCTTTGAGTTCCTTACAGACTATCTGTAGCATTCATTGCACAAAAGACCCCATTGTCCATCGTGCAAGGCGCATTGCAGCCATGTTGGGGTACCCGGAAATGAAAAGGCCGATCAAGCAGCTGCTGCTGCCCTAACAAACGACATTACGACTTTCGACATTCCATCAAAAGATCTCAGGCTATGTTTAAAAAGCAGCATTAACAGACACTGGCAGAGCTTTTGGGACCAACAGACAAGCAACAAATTACACACTACAAAACCAAAGATAGGCCCTTCTCCATCTGCATCCAATCGACTGTATGAGGTGCTATCTGGTCGGCTCCGTTTGAGACACACATACTTAACACATGGATATCTCTTACGGGAAGAAGACCCTCCCGAGTGTAATCACTGTGGGGAACAACTCTCAATCCTCCATATCCTCATTGTATGCCCAGCATATCAGCATCTTCGTGAACGTCATTTTGTTTTATTCTATAGAAACTTCTTACCACTCCGCCCGGCGCTTTTGCTGGGCGATGAAAGTTTCATACCCTTTGAAAATATCTATATGTTTTTTAGAGATACCGGTGTGGTCGGTTTTTGGTCGGCAAGCGACTAAGTCGGCCACTGCACCTTGGACCAACGTCGGTCTGATGTCGCTCACCGTGGTGTTTGGTGAACGACGTTGGGCCGAGAACGTTGTGCGACGTCTTGCGCGCGTGCTATTGACAGCTCGGCATAATAAAGACGGGCCAATGTCGGCCCTACGCTGCAAACAAACCCGAAAACAATGCAGCTACTACTTGAAACAAAAAGAAAAAAGATGCACTTTGACGGCTGGCAAAAAGACGGATGACAGTTGACTAACGACTCTTTCGGCCAGCCAACGTTGGCACAATGTTGCATAGTGATAGGCAGAGCGAGGTTTGGCAAGCCTCCGGCTAGGGGGCAGATCTGTACCAAGAAACAAGCTCGTTGACCAAGCACTTGCCAAACTTGGTTCATCTCGGTATGTTGCCTTGGGGAGAGGTATACGCGGAATGGTGTAGCACTGCATAAGTTCAACTTTCCATTGGCCAAGTCATTGTCTCAAACCAAAAGTAGTAAGAAACAGAGACATTATCTTCATGATGAGCTAATACGACAAGCAATTCCTCATTTCAGTGTTGTTTGTGTACGCGTAGAATTAAACTTAGACACCTCACCCTTCATTTTGACTCACACGCGAACAGGATTCTCGAATTTGTGGAAGCCCGCGAGACAACCCAATTGAAATTGGCCGACGACCGACTCTCGGCAGAAAGTCGGGGACCAGTTGGCAGCCAACTAAGTTGGCCAGTCAGTCATGTTCTAACGTCTGGCCAAAGTTAACTGCCGACTACGTTGGCGAGGACCTGGCCAATGACGTTGGACCAACAGACCATGCCGAGGGGACGCCACCGTGGCTTGCTGTCAGTCGGTTACCGAACTCATCTTCACGTAGTACCAAGGTAAGTGGCCAATGATGTCTCTTTATGACGATTTCAATCAGTTCTCGGGGATGCACATATTACCCAAGATTAAGACAGTCACGTAGACTCTGTTGTATCGTTGAAACTGTCCAAGCAACAAACAAAAGTTGGGCCAAGCTAGGCTATAGTTAGGCTGGCCTACCTGGCGTTGCTTGGTACATCATCGGCCAACAAGCTTGTTTCTTGATACGGATCTGTACCTTAGCCAACGATTTGCCAAGCATTGGCCAGCCTACGTTGTGCCAAGCTTGTGCCAAGATACAGACCAAAGCATTCCAGCGGCGTCCCTCATTTTCAGACTCAATTGTCTCGCGGCGTAAGGTAATGATATACCATTATTTGTTTGTTGCTCATATTTCCCACAACGTTTCCTGAGGAAAAACAGACACTATACATAACTTGTCTAGCGAGCTTCCCCAAATTCGAGAGACCTGTTCGCGTGTGTGTCAAAATGAAGGGTGAGGCGTGTCTAAGTTTAATGTGGCGCGTACACAAACGACACTGAAATGATGAATTGGTTGTCGTATCAACTCGCCATGAAGGTAATGTGTCTGTTTCTTACTGCTTTAGTTTTGAGAAATTCCCTTGGTCCATCGAAAGTCGAACTTATGCAGCGCTAGACCATTCTACGTTTCTCTCTCCCTCAGGCGAGATTGATCAAGGCTGCTTGGCCAACGACCTCGTTTCTTGATACGGATCTGTACCCTGGCCGACGGCTTTCCGATCCTCGCTCTGCCTATCACTACGCAACGCTGCGCCAACGTTGGATGGGCGAAGGAGTCGTAGGCCAACTGTCATCCGACCTTTTGCCAACCGTCGGCCATCGGTCATGGCTTGCTTGGGTGTCACAGAAGGGCCATATACGCCATATGAAAAAAGATAAAGGGTCCTCTAACGTCCTCTATATGTTGCATTGTGATAGGCAGAGCGAGGTTTGGCAAGCCGTCGGCCAGGGCAGATCTGTAGCAAGAAACGAGCTCGTTGGCCAACCCAAGTGAAAAAACGTGCTTGGCCCAAGATCGTCTGAGAGGAGTTGGCCAACTAAGCCAACCTTGGCCCAAGGTAAGACAATATGGTTGGGCGGAGCTTGGGGATTGACAATGGCATGAGACTGGCCATCCATTCGCCACCAACATAGGGCCAACCTTTCTGGCCAACCTGGCCAACGTTGACCCATATATGGCCCTATCACGGCCCAGTAAGAAATTTTGATTGACAACGCTACCTCCCAGCGGCGAAAGCAATATTGGCGAAACACTGGGCCGACGTCTGCTTCCAACCTAAAAGTTGTCGGGCCGAGCTTGCAAAAAAAAGTTTAGGCCAAGGTTGGGGATTGACAATGGCCTCACTCGGGCGGACTTAGCCGGCACAAGCTCGGGCCAACGTACAGGGCCGACCTGACAGATGTAGGGCCGATGTCTGGCCAATAAGGAAGCAAGAAAGAACTGATGTTCTGATTGGTATGAAGCAAGGTAAGGAAGCAAGCTTGGGTACTGATTGGGTAAACGTGGGCCCTAAAATGGCCCATGGAACAACACCTGTGCATGGGCCAACCACGGCCCGTTGCAAAAAAATGCATGACCCAACTCACTCAATTGTCTCGCGGCGTATTGTAGGGCGTAGGGGGAGAATCGTAAAAGCTCGCAATATGCCCGAGATCACTAGAATCAAACATGTCAGCATAAAGAAAAGAAATTGCATTTCTTTCCTGAGGAAGAACAGCAGATACTATACATAGGTTTGTCTCGCGAGCTTCCACAAATTCGAGAGTCCTGCTCGCGTGCGAGTCAAAATGAAGGGTGAGGTGTGTAAATTTAATTTGATGCGTACACAAACAACACGGAAATGAGGTATTGCTTGTCGTATTAGCTCACATGAAGATAATGTCTCTGTTTCTTACTGCTTTTGGTTTGAGACAACCACTTGGCCAATCGAAAGTTGAACTTATGCAGTGTTACACCATTCCGCGTTTCCCTCTCCGCGAGGCAACGTACTGAGATTGAACCAAGCTTGGCAAGAGCTTGACTGGCCAACCGAGCGGTGCTTGGCAAGTGCTTGGCCAACGAGCTCTGTACAGAGCTTTCTTGCTACAGATCTGTCCTGGCCGAGGGCTTGCCAAACCTCGCTCTGCCTATCACAATGCAACATATGGAGGACGTTAGAGGACCCTTTCTCTTTCTCATATGGCGTATATGACTCTTCTGTGACAGTTTCAACGACTACAACAGAGTCTACATGACTGTCTCAATCTTAGGTAATATGTGCACTCCCGAGAACTGATTGAAATCGTCATGAAGAGACATCATTGGCCACTTACCTTGGTACTACGTGAAGGTGAGTTCGGTAACCGTCTGACGGCAAGCTACGGTGGCGTCCCGTCGGCACGGGCTGTTGGCCCAACGTCATTGGCCAGGTCGTTGCCGACGTAGTTGGCAGTTAACGTTGCCCAGACTTTAGAACATGACTGGCTGGCCGACTTAGTTGGCTGCCAACTGGTCCCCGACTTTCTGCCGAGAGTCGGCCGTCGGCCAATTTCAATTGGGAAGCACTATAGCCAAGCACGGCTCGGTTGGCCAGCCAAGCTCTTGCCAAGCTTGGTTCAATCTCGGTATGTTCCCTCGGGGAGAGGGAACGCGGAATGGTGTAGCACTACATAAGTTCAACTTTCGATTGGCCAAATGATTGTCTCAAACCAAAAGCAGTAAGAAACAGAGATATTATATTCATGGTGAGCTATAGTACGACAAGCAAATTCTCATTTCAGTGTTGTTTGTGTATGCATCAAATTAAACTTAGACACCTCACCCTTCATTTTGACTCACACGCGAGCAGGACTCTTGAATTTGTGGAAGCTCGCAAGACAAACCTATGTATAGTATCTGGTGTTCTTCCTCAGGAAAGAAATGCAATTTCTTTTCTTTATACTGACCTGTTTGATTCTAGTGATCTCAGGCACATCGCGAGCTTTTACGATTCTCCCCCTACGCCGTTACCCTACCACGCGAGAGAATTAAGTGAGTTCGGTCATGCATTTTTTTGCAACGGGCCGTGGTTAGCCCATGCACAGGTGTTGTTTCATGGGCCATTCTAGGGCCCACGTTTACCCAATCAGTACCCAAGCTTGGTTCCTTATTAGCCAGACATCGGCCCTACATCTGTCAGGTCGGCGCTGTACATTGGACTGAGCTTGTGCCGGCTAAATCGGCCCGAGTGAGGCCACTGTCAATCCCCAACCTTGGCCCAAGCTTTTTTTGCAAGCTGGGCCCGACAACTTTTAGGTTGGAAGCAGACGTCGGCCCAGTGTTTCGCCAATATTGCCTTTCCCGGTGGGAAGCAGCGTTGTCATGCAAACTTTCTCACTGGGCCGTGATAGGGCCATATATGGGTCAGCGTTGGCCAGGTTGGCCAGAAAGATTGGCCCTATATTGGTGGCCAATAGATGACCAGTCTCAGGCCAATTTCAATCCCCAAGCTCGGCCCAACCATGTTGTCCTAGCTTGGGCCAAGGTTGGCTTAGTTGGCCAACTCCTCTCAGCCGACCTTGGGCCAAGCACGTTTTTTTCACTTGGGAACCCATGTATAGTGTATGTTCCTCCTCAGGAAAGAAATGCAATTTCTTTTCTTTGTGAGCTGTTTGATTCTAGTGGTCTCGGGCATATTGCGAGCTTTTGTGATTCTCCCCTACGCCGCGAGACAATTGTGTATGAATACGAGCGACGGCACCGGACTGCTTTGACCTTACTTGGCACAATCCAGGCTGGCCAATGCTTGGCAAGTTATTGGCTAGGGTACAGATCTGTATCAAGAAACAAGCTTGTTGACCGATAATGTACTAACCAAGGCCGGGTAGGCCAGCCTAGCCATTACCAAGCTTGGCCCAACCTTTGTTTGTTGCTTGGGCATAGTTGGCTCAGCGTTGCTGTTTATCGGTGGGCCCCCATCTAGCCGACAGAGGGCCGGCGCTGTTGCCCAGACTTGGTTCAACCCTGGCCCTGTGTTAGCCCCATGTTTTATAGCTCGGTCTGCTACATTGGCCCAAGGTTGGCAGTATTAAGTCGGGCCGAGTAACGCCAATGTCAATCCCCAAGCTTCGCCCAACCTTTTTTTGAAAGGACGGCCCAACGACTTTTAGGTTGGAAGCACACGTCGGCCCGGCATTTTGCCGACGTTGTTTTCCCCCTTGGGATATTAGCTCAGATCATGTCAGAATGCGACGTAACAGCTTTTGGAAACAATTTATTATGATCTCGTGTGCCCTTCAACCACAACAGCCCACAGTCTTTCTTTCAGTGGAAATAGGTGCTTTTGCTGCATTAACAGAAGGTGACTCAAATTAATTGTACCTCCTTGTGGCCTGGGTGGAGCATGCCTCACTGTGATTTATGTGTATTATGTTATTTCTTTTCCAACCGTATCTCTTTGGCAGTGAGCCACAACGTATGCAGTCTCCAAGCTTTCTTTCACCCGGAAGAACAGCTTACAACTCTGCAGGCATCAGAATATGTGCACATAATAGGGGGCTGCAATCTAGCACTACAGGTGCCAACGTTTTAAATGGTACTGCGAACACAGTCATAGTACCCTTTATTACGGCACAAAGGAATTATGTCAAAGTCATGCTTGTGGAGGCCAAGCCACGCTTGCCAAAGCCAAAGAGGTGATGATGATGATGATGATTAGGATTTTTAATGGCGCAAAGGCAACTTCAAAGAGGCAAAGTGATGGTTATGGATGGTTTTATTATGCCCTGCTGCTCAGTGTATGGCTCCTGTTTTTAGCTGGAACAAACCAATAAAAAAAATCTGAGGAAAGAAATATGCCACCTTCAGTTGCCATCGACCAAGCAAACTAAGTCAATAATGGTGGTTGTTATCCACTCTGCTATGTGATTGTGTTCATGTTAATTCACCTGTTTCGCACTGTGGTACCAGCTAGCTTCCTTGCAGCGAACATATATGTGACCGCATGGAGAACAAAGATGACGAATTAGCTAGTCTGGCTTTGGAGCTCTCACACTGGCATAGCTGGTCAAAAAGAAAATGTGGGCCATACACCACACAGACACAAATACCAGTATATTTTCAGCAAGCACTGGTTAATTTCTAGTAGGTGCGGTGCATATAGCGTGCCCATGGACTGATTTTTTTTTATTCTTAGAGAAATCATATTTTTTGCAGTTATAAGGGATGACATCATGTTCTACACCCAAGTGGATGTACTAATTAGGTCTCGTTTAATTATTGGAAATAGAAGGTTGGTGCAAATGCAACGTCGGTTTCCCTATGCGCCGCTATAGTTTTCGAAAGTATGCTCGTGACCATTTAGTGCGAGGACATGGCCCCGAAATAATGGTTGTGTGAGAGTAAGTCTCGGAACGTTCTTTTTGCCTTTTCACTTGAACGTGAGGAAGAAACAACGCTGCAGAACTGCAAGCAGCACATTTAATGTAATGTCGCGCAGGATGCAAGTTTTACAACGATTTCATATTTCAGCACAATATTTATAAGCTGTAAAAATAGGTGCAAGGGTACCATACAATGAAGTAGCTGATACCGTATATTTTAGACCTCTTCTTGGTGTGGGTGCTTGGCATAAAGAGTGACCTGCTAATAAACGTACTTCGGGATTTCTGAATGTGAAGATCATAGGAGAGAAAGGAAGGCAAACAAATACAACAGAGGGTGCCATTCATTTCTCGCACTTCTGATTTAAGTTACTTATTGCGCTTGGTTTTCTTCAGTTCCGACTTTTGATAACCAGAATTTGCACTGTATATCCACGTGAATAAAAAAGATGCAAACATTTATGTGAGAAAATTTCACGGTATTTAAGGAAATGGCATTCTTTGTTTCCAGGGTATTCAAAGACCAGTGGAAACAAAGTGCTTGAAGTATTATGTCTAGATACATCTTTTGTAGCTTTTGCATGGCAAATCGTTGTCTACGAAGGTGCGCGAATCAATGTGGATGTTCCTGAAATTAGAATCTTATTTCGTTACACTTTGAGACTACCGGTAGCTGGTTTCAAAAAATTAGGGCACATCTGCTGACTCAAGTTATTCATCCGAGAGAAAATAGTCTTTTCTTGCAAACAAACAAACAATTTTTCACATTCATATGCAGCTTATTTGCAGAAATGCATTTCGAGAGTCTGTCCAGTACCTGTTCTCTGAGTTTATCAGAACGTAGGCTCACAAGGAAAACCACAGGCAGGTTCCGATTCCACGATTCAACGATTCTGAGGCTGGAACACACACAAACACATACAGACGGACAAACACAACACATCCACACGGTATCGGAATCAGGTTTTTCGTCAATCGTCACTTTTCAACTCTACGACTTCACAACCAAGACAGCTGCAGGAGAATGGTGATGTTCGCGATAATGTTCATAATATAGCAGGTGTCCACAATATCTGGAACCAACACCGGGAACTCATTTGGTGACACGACACGAATTCAGAGTTCGACATACTCAAATTTGACAGGCGAGCAGCAGAACAAATCATTAACTGTGGCAGTGGCAACAGAATCCTGATAGCCGGCGGAGAATACAGTAAACGATTCGTCCAGACTCAGTACTCTCGTTCCCAGCCCACCGCAAAGAGCCTCACCCTGCGGGGAACTATTTTGAGACGCGGGGGCCAAAAACCTTCGCTGCTCTGAGGCTGTCGTGCCTGTCGACCAATCAGAGACGATTTATTTTGAAAGTTTGAATCTGAAGCGTTTGTATCGCAAAAGTTGAGTTTTACGTCTTTATCTTTACACCGTGAATTTTTTCGTGATTTATTTCGAGGAGTTTATTCTCGAAGTTTATTTTGCGAAGTGTAAACCAGAGTGATCCCCTCACATCATGCACGGTCTAGCAAATGTAAGTTGTCACATTTTGCGCTGGGTGTCTGTAGCTTTTTTAATTTCATATTTCATTTGTGTCAAACTTATCACAGGAAGAGACGGCATCGAACGAGACAACGTCGCACGATATGTGGGCAAGGCACCCAGACGACGCTGGTTGAACAGTTGCGATTCTCCATGCTATCTCCGCGCTACAAATTCGTATGCGTACGCCCATTGTCCACCAGGTGAGACTATTTTTGTTCTCGTTTTTCTCGGATGTGCGTTTCTCCCCGTTGAAGCATCTTTGTTAACGATTCCTCAATCCGTTCTTGTAATAGGAGTTCGGACGATTATTGCTGATTATACCGCAGCATGATGTGTTGACATGAAGCAAATCGATTTTCTGATGGTCACGATTTCCGATAACGTGGTGCAGGTGGTGGTTGTGGTGGTGCTGCAAAACACGTGTAGAACCTCACTTCTTAAACAGCTGAATTGAGCTACGCGTCTAACATTATTCGGTTAACTGTTATCTTAAAGAACTAGAGCGTTTCCAGTTATAGTTATGTTATCCATGTTACGTTTATGACTATTTCACGTAAGCGGCCTCTGCGGGGATGGACTCAGGTGTGGCAAAGAGCACCTTATCGGCATGATTTATTTCGGCCTTACCATATTTACGAGATTAGCTTTCCTATTTAAACGCTAGAAACAGTATCAGTTCCGCCATATATATTCTCCTGCACAGACACGTGCACCCATTTGACAGTACCACAGATCACATCAATGACATGATAAAATGATTTACGGGTCTAACAAAATTCAGTTGAATGCTACTTAAAGGACGAGAAAGATTTCAGAATGCTATGTTTGGCAGCCTGTGACAATTTCATGTGGGAGGTCTCTCGGGATGACCCAGGTCTGGCGAAGGAGACCTTATCTGCATCATGTATTATGACGCTAGCACATTTTCGAGATTAGCTTCCTCACTGAAATGCAATAGCATATCTTTGGAATCTACTGTTGAACGGACATGCGTAGCCATTTGACAATATCAGCAAGCACATTATTTTGCGCTCATGACAATAAACTTCTATGTCCAGCGTCCCAAGGAACAGGACACGACACGCTTCGTAGCCATGCTGGACTGTATAATACCACGCATGCATCCTCAGCTGCATTAGGTGGTGCTCCTAAAATTTCTACTGTGCGACACATTCTGGGAAGAAATACACAAGACCCTACTCCCTCACGCATGTACAACTAGTAGAACTCACCTGTAAAGATGACTTGTAAGTCATGACTGCTTTATGAGTAATGATGCATTGCTCGATAAATGCAACGTCTGCAATACACTGAACTATAGGGTGTTCAAAATTAAGCTTTCACGAGCGCTACGCAAGCACAGCGATGACAGGAAACCGGACTTTACGCTACTTGTGTAAGAAACAGCTGCTGCTAATTATGGAGCACCTGTTTCTTACTCAAGGAACAGAAATATAGCAGCCAGTTTTCTTTTGTTCGCCTATTCATAAAGTGCTAGTGAAAGCTTAATTTTGAACACCCTGTATACTTCAGTTATTATACGGTGATTTCACGCCGCATCATGCACGGTGGTGATTTTTTTTTTCTTTCAAACATATATTAAAACCTCGTCCTTAGGAGGCATATTGACGCTGAAAGTAGCTGAAAATAATCGGTGGTTCTATTTTAATGAATTATCATTCTGGTGTGGACATTTCGACCATTGCGTTTTCTACGCAGTTTGACGCCACGTATCTTCATAACTATTTAACACTTTTTTTTTTACATATTGTCTGGGGTGGGTAGCATTGTATTGTAAGTTGTGAGGATCCTAAGGTTTGCCTTTGAGGAGATAAAAAATCGCAAATTTGCCTCATTTGTAAAATATGGTACGTTTTGGGAACCTCACAACTCGGCTCCCAGTTGAGATGCCCGGATCTGATACCCGATATCTAAATGACATAATTAACATTGATGTCAATTGTGAATTTATTTAGTATGCGGACATTGCAAGCGTGTTTTCCAGTGGCTCTGATGTTGATGTAATAGCCACTACTGCTAACGAGATGCTTTGCAACTTGGAAAAATGGGTGAATTTAAACTCTTCACGCATTAATAGTAGTAAAACTGAAGCAATCATATTTCGACCAAAAACAGGAGTGTTAGTCTAAATAAAGAGATAGTGTATCTTAATAGTCCTGTTGATGTTGTAAAATGCATCAAATGTTTGAGTGTCATCTTTAACGAACAGTTGCTATGGGATGAACACATTGAATACGTTCGTTACTAGATGGGCAGGTTGATACGTGATCCTTCGATGCATCCAAACAGGAACGGGGACAAACACGAGAGACACGCTACGTTCGCACTGAATACGTTCAGAGTAAACTGTACAAAATATTAGGCATATAAGAGTAAATCGTGTCCTCCGTCCCATTTACGCATAAAACTCCGCCCCTTACGCTTACAGCGAGCGCGTTTACGGGTACTAGGAATAAAACAGAGCTTTACGGATACGGCGTCTGCGATTTTGTCGAACTTTACGCTTAGT
Organism: Ornithodoros turicata; assembly: GCF_037126465.1. NCBI lineage: Eukaryota > Metazoa > Arthropoda > Arachnida > Ixodida > Argasidae > Ornithodoros > Ornithodoros turicata. The sequence continues at coordinate 806,806 of NW_026999410.1, forward strand.
AAGGGTAAGATTGGACGTAAGCGTAAATTTATCCGTTTCGTTTCTGAGAGTGTACTAACGCTGTGGGAAATGCTTCCATGTATACAGATGTTCTGATTTAAATGAGATAGCGGCGTACGCGGGTTATAGTGAGGCTATGAACCCGGTTCAAGTGATGCACTCGTGCTTCTTATTTTTCTTTTGACTGTCGCGAGAACTCTTGTATATTGCTTGCCTTGCGCAAGAACGTGCTTGTCTTGCGCAAGTACGTGCATTTTATATTGCGTGCGGTTATTCACATGATGGATGGGTTTGTCTGTGTCATACGATTTTGCAGTGCAGTGGGCCTAGCTATTGTGGCGCACTGTCAGTTGCCAAGCCTTTTGGATGAGCAACAAGCTATGCCTATACCATGGATATCTTTTGAGCGATAGCATATAAAAGTGAACGGGCTTCCGTCCGTATACATGCTTCGTGCACCTATGTGGTACTGCTGACGAGTCTCGGATGATACCAACTGTTTTTTCATGCCCTGTGAGATTCGTGTCATCGAGATCCTGTTGTAGCAGCTGTTCTTTTCAAGGGTGTGCTGTTAAAGGGTAGCCAAACAGCCCATAGAACAACCGGCATCGAACACCGCTTAAAATAGGGGTAAAAGAATTGACGATTTTTTACGCTTACTATCCGTCACATTTTTATGCGTAAGGTGTTGACCCTTAGAATATGGGTAAAACGATTTTTTACCATTACTATCCGGTTTCTTTCTGAGAGTGCAGCATCCAAGATCCATGCGATGAAGTTAAAACAGATGAAGAACTTACAAGAGCGCGTGGCGCACGCTTATATACTACAGCGGCACCACTGTTTGTTTATGGCAATGGCGGGCAGGCTAAAGCACACACGATGATGATGATGATGACGATGATGATGATGATGATGATTGAGTTTTAATGGCGCATCAGACAGCACAGGTCATAATGCGCCAACACTGTGATTAAAATGTGACTAGTTGAAAATATGTGCGATGTTTTAAAAAGAGAGCAACAACTGATAAAAAGCAAGCCTAAAACAACAAAAGATTCACAATTTCAATGTCTATTAAAAGGGATGATAGCCTCATGGCCGAGCAATAGTGCTATGTGAAGAGGTAAGAAATACCTATAAAACTTCTTAAAATTACGCTGACTTTCGTGACGTGAACATGTGATGAGTATGTGCAGAACAGAAAGAAGCTCACCACAATGCGTGCATTGAAGCGGCTCCTCTCTGTGCAGTGAGAACTTGTGTATAGTGTATATATGACCTATCCGTAATTTTGATTGTGACAGACTACACAGACAATTTTCCAGGTACTCCCCATTACTTTGAATGTGTCGTTTGATCAAGTGGAATTTGTTGCATATCTGTGTATCCCAGAAGCTCTGCCATTTAGCGTAATATGATATCTTGGATGGGGATTTCAAATGGGGTAATGTCACTGGAAATTGCAGCTGCAGCAGCCTGGTCTGCTAATTCATTACCCAATATACCAGTGTGACTCGGCACCAGCACAGGATAGCAGAATAACCCCTCTTCTGTGCAGTGCTGGTCAAGGATTGTGGGCGTTGCACAAGGAAATTCTTTTGTTTCTGTTTGCTACAAATGGCATTAATGGAGCTCAAAGAATCACTGTATATGGTGGCTGATTTTATGCAACGCTGAATAATGTAGTTCAGTGCCAGGGTAATGGCATGCACCTCTGCAGTAAAAATGGAAGCTATATTTTTTATACGATGTGACCTTGTGCATGTTCCAGAAATCATGCCACAAGGCACTCCTGCGCTATACTTTGATCCATCAGTATAAATTTTGACACGGTTTACAAAACTTTCTTTCAAGTGTTCGAATTCTTGTTGTAGTGTTGGTGTAGCAGTTTCCTGTTTCCTGTACTTTGTCAATGTAGTATCGGAGCCCGGAGGTGGTTCCCAAGGTGAGAGCCTTTTACCACACTCCAAAGCTAGGGTATTATAGCAAGGAAATTCGTGATCCAGAACGTCCCCCTCAATGCGCATTGAAAAAGGAGGGACTACCGAGGGTCTGTTTATAAAGAGTTGCTTAAACCGTGTACTTGTGACACAAGTGAGTGCTGGATATCGCTGAAAACTTCTTAGTGCATATGATGCTGCGAGGTAAAATCGCCGTCTTTTAAAGGGACATTCATGAGATTCGACGTACAGGCTTTCGACCGGTGAGGTTCGGAAAGCACCGAGGACGAGAATGAGTCGCTGGTGATGAATAGTATCTAAGGATTTCAACACAGACTGGTGGGCAGAGCCATAGACGACGGACCCGTAATCTATCTTTGAGCGAATGCAAGATGTATACACGCAGCAGAGTGTTTCCTGGTCAGCACCCCAGGATCTGTGAGAGAGAATTTTCAGTAAATTCATTGACTTGAGGCACATCACAAGTTTTGAATATGAGACTTGAAGGAGAGCTTAGAGTCGAATATGCCACCAAGAAATTTGCTCTCCGATTTTACAAGTATATCTTGCCCATTGAGCGTAGGTGGCGGAACAACAACAACAACTTTATTTTCAGATGAAGAGTGGGGAGGTTCATCGCCAGAGGCGATACTCTACCCCATTGCAGGTGAGGATGTGGGGAATAAAATAAGGAGCCCCTTCACAATAACGATCGAAGTCCGATGATGTCCAGAGATGTCAAAAGAGCTTTGAGCGCAGATCGTTGCTGGGCTGGATGGGGCCAGGGACCAAGCAATATCTATAGGGAGAAGGAGCGAGAGTCTAGCTGACTAAGGGACTCGGAGAGTGCGGTTCGGGAAGGTTGGTAGGGGGGGGGGGGCAATGAAGAAGAATGTGCCCCAGATCCTCAAGAGCACGACAGTGGCAGCAGGTGGGAAAGTCAACTTGTCTCAGGCGGTAACGCCACTGGGCTGTAAAGTCCACATCGAGTCGCATTTGGTGGATTAATGCAGCATCTTGACGAGAGGTGTTTCGTGGCATGCGGAAAGCGAGCGTAGGATCAACTCTGCTAAACATAGACGGGGGGAGAATGTCGGTTGTCCATTGGCGGGAAGACAGGGGTGTCTCGAGGCGTCGCAGAACGGAACGGCGGTCCCCTCTCAGCAGAACAATACTGGTCCGTTTCCGATAGGAGAGTGCTGCTTCTGCGGCACTGTCGGCCTGCTCATTCTCCACGACACAACAATGGTCTGGAGCCCACTGGAGAACTAGCCTGTGGCCTGCTGCGTAGACAGTGTGGTAAGCCATTAACACATCTGTGACATGGGGTGCGGATGGGCCTCGTATGCCGGAATTTTCAATAGCTGGGTGGTGGAAATGCTCCTTCTCACAAAGTGGACACACACTGTTTTCTCTGTGGACAATTTAAACCCGTTCAGTGAAGACCATTTGGCCATTTTATTAATACACAACTGCATCTGTCGTTCACATCTTGACAAGCTTGCCGAACAATATGATATTTGGATGTGATCCACATACAAAGAGTATGGTATGGAATGGTGGAATGGCACTTGCTATAGAGTTAATTTTAACCAAGAATAATGTCACACTAAGAACGGATCCCTGCGGGCACCATTCTCTTGCACAAATGAACGGGATGAAGTAGTTCCTAGCTGAACTCTAATACCCGTATTCACCAACTCACTTAAACCATTGGTTTAGTGTCGTCGAGTTTAAATCGATCACGTGAGACTTTCGTTCGCCAATCCTGGATCACCACCCCATGCTCTACTACCAGTTGCTGTGAAGCCAATGGCATCGCACATAGCGAGCTTCCTGCAGGGCGCATGCGCATTCCGCCAGAGTCTGAAGCGGCTGTGACCGGTAGGCCTAATCACCGGTTCACGAAGAATTTTTCATCAAATCGTCGGTAAGTTTTGATTGATATAGTTACTAGAAGCGCCCAGGAGATGGATTTTATCGCAATGGGACGAATATTCGCTTCAAATATTCCATTTCGATCATCCACCCAAGCTACTTAAACCGGCGGTTTAAGGCACATGTATTTGAATGGGACGTATTTTAAACTAGGGGAGGGGCTAGTTTAACGTCGGCCTAAGTACGTTGTAACTGTGAACGTGTGCTGAAAAAACTATCGTAGAGTACGTGGTTGTAGTAGGTGATGTTTCACTAATTCGAAGTCTAACTGGTAAAAAATTAAGCAGAATCGGTTTAAATGCGCGGTTAGAAAAGAAAAGTGGCGTAACGCTTGACCGGGATCACGAAATGCAGCAGTTGTTTTTAGAAGGCGCTATTGCAAGCTCTTGCATGGTAAACGTAAAAGCACCGTAGAAGTGTGGTCAAAGAGAGTGACATCCGCATGTGCCACTGGACAAAATCCAGATACCAATCCAATGGACCGACAGAGCGTGCGGATGGCCGAACTTCAATGTGCATCTTCAAAAACAAAGCGTAGTGCTGTCTGTGCTGGCGCTTATTATGAGTGTCATCTCCTGTGGTACACACTGTAAGCACCCCTGTCATTGTTCAGTAAGAGCAATAACGTGCTAGATGGTTGTTGCGAGCCCCGATGGAGAAATTGAGGGGCGTTATCCACTCGCATGTTTATTAACCATCCCAGTATCTATCACCTCGCTGCAGCGTGTCTTATCTCCAGAGACGTTTAACCGTCCAATAGGACTGATCATACAGTGCATGAGCGTCTTGCGTCTGTTGTATGGATACTATCGAGACATGGAAATATTGCATATTGTTGCACTACACTGAACACGAAATTTGAGCAGATTCTGCGTTCCCACCCAGACAACACAGGGGCGTCCCGAGGACGTCTGTATGACGTCACGACCCGGATATTCGTATGTTGTATGTACATCCGCGAATCTTCAAAAGACGGTAAGTTGGCAGTCCGCGGGACTGCATTTGCAACACCCTACGATGGTCGGCGGATGTCCCGAACAGGACGGGCACGACTTTCCCCGAACGTTTGTGGGACATTTTTAAGTGTGCCCATCCTAAGTGGGACCACTTAGTGACTGTGACCAGTTGAAATTGGAACCAGCTTCATGATGGTCCCACTTCAAGTGGAACCAGTGGAATTAATCCAGTGGTCCCCTCTGTTAAGTGGTCCGGGATCCGGCCACTTAGCAGCGGAGACCACTGAATGCATGACCGAAAATAATGCGTAGATATGCAGATATTGCTCATATAAATACCGTTTATTTTGCTAAAAGCACACACTGAGCAGAAAGAAATAATCAATACGTCTCTACATGTTCATACTACGTAGTACAAGTCTGACCACTCACTGTGCCTAGACAAAGCATACGCCTGACTGTGCGATGCACTCACAGACCACAGGGAGCTTTCGTTCGTTGGCCGCCTCACATCTTGTATTTTCTTAGAGAAGATGACACATGACACTCTTGTTTTCCATGCAGGTCGCGACATACACGCCTTCCTCTTCGAAAATCACACATATTCAAGATAGGGCATGCCGCCATCTTGACCCTGGGAACGAGCCAACCGGAAGTCGCACGTACGCTAGTAATGAATTCCGCTGTAATTTGCAAATTTCTTAGTGAGGTTAGGTTAGGTTAGGTCAGTACATATTACATGCGCGGGGGAGGGGGTCCGGTGGTATCCCCCCCCCCCCCGCAGTTGTTCGAGACTGTGCTCACTTCCGTCTAAGCCTCGTTCCCAGGGTTAGATCTGAGTGTGCCCTATCTTGAAAATGTGTTCCACCCTTCCTCTTCACCGTACGTTCGGAATCTCCTTATCCTGTTTCTCTTCAAGTTCCTTCTAAGTTTCTAAAATGAAACATCTAATTAATAGTAATCAAAACATCACGGTCATCACTCATACCTGCAAACATTCGCAACGTGCCGTCCGATTGGCGTTTCACAGTGTGTTCTTGCCCCTACGCCGTTTACGTCTTCTTGGCGTCAAAACTCTTCCGGGAAATCGACAGTGTGTTGCACAGAAACCATTGTCATCGCATTGTCTTACAAAGCGCACTAAAGCACACAAAAATACTCCACAGGAACACCATCCTTGCGACAGCAACTGAAGAGAAAACCAACTTGCTCCGACGCGTCCAAATTCCCAACTGCCACTCGCCCTCTCCTCTCCCTCTCGGCTCTCGCCGTTTGAAGTTTGAATTTGTATCCGCCGTGGCGTCTTCACGTTGCATCAGCCTCTACAATTAGCTTTTCTTCTTTTTTTTTCGTTGTCTTTCTTCTAGTTATTTAGCTTAATTTTTGTTGTTGTTGAGATGTATTTTTTGACATTTCTCCGGTACTTAATATGTTATGATATTCACCTTTAGATGAGAATATGTGCATGAATTGGGGTTATATAGCATACAGAATAACACTCGCATGCCACAGGCTGGAAGACTGCCATTGTACTTGTGATTTAGGCTATCACAGATATGAATGAATAAAAATCCCACACACTTGTACTGACTAGGAACAACATTTCTTCAAGATTAAACTCTGCAAGTGATGGGGACAAAGAACACACTCATATTATTCTAAACAAACATAACAGGGGGGAGCCCAGCCAGCACAGCTCAGGACGGCAATTGTGCTAACGCTTTAGAATTACAGGTACGAACTCTCATTAATGAAAATTCCAAACAGTGTAATAACAATACTTCTCCAAAATTCACCTCTGCAATGTGAAGAAATATCACAGTATAGATAACACGTAAAGAACACAGCGTATATATCACTCCAAACAAAAATACTGGGCGAAAGGCCTGGCAGTACAGCCTGGGATGTGCGACCAAATGCTTTCACTGCGCTCTCTCTCTCGCTTACATGACTGTAAATAAACAAAATATCAAAATATCGCAGACACCGGTAAAAGTGGCTATGCAAAAATTAAAGAACACAGCATATATATTATTCCAAACAAAAATACCGAGCGAGAAGCCAGGCAGCTTTTGTTTTGATCTGGCTGTTGTATCACGGATCTATTCCACCTGCGAGCCTGCGTTTGTGATTTTACCTGGGGAAGGTCATGATACTCCACCAAAATATACATAAACTTTCTTCATTTTATTCACACAACTTTTTTCACCGCATAATTTTTTGGTAATTGTGCAATCTAGCACATATTCGTCGCACAAACCTTCAAACACATTCAAAGGGCTCATCTGCGTTTCGCCAAATGGTCTTGTAAACTTTGTGCCAGAGCTGTTTTCAGGATCCACGTCAGATACTGGATGTGTCTTACAGAGCAGCCTTCTAAACCTTCACCTTAAGCGAAACTGTGCTGTCATCGCCGACAAGCGATCAAGGAGTACGAGCTTTAGAAAATTTGCAACTGTTCTTTAAATCCATAATAAGTGGTGGGAGAACCAAATTTCTGGTCAGGTCTACTTCACGGGCAAGAAGGATGGAATCAGCTCACAGTGCTCTCTTAGTCAGTTTTTAAACCTACAGACGTCCTCAGGACATCAGAAGTGTCTGTCTTTTTCCGACATTATTGGGACATTTAAAATATCCCAGAGCGACGTTCAGTGGACGCCTCGCAGATGTCAGCCGAGGACCAAGACGTTCCGACCAAACTGGGACGTCTTTCGGATGTTTGTGGTTGTCTGGGCAGGTTATGAAAATACCGGAGAAAAACCGAACGAGGTCCTCATTTTCCCTGGACTCACATGTAAGCATAGATGAAACTGAAATCTGTGTTTTACTTATTTCAGCATGCCACAGCAGAGGAGACAAATGAAAAACAGTTCTTCAGGTATTGTGTTAGTACTGCTACATTGGAAAACATTCAAAAAGACAGCTGCTTATATGTATTTTGATTTATCGTCTGGTAACAGTAGATCTGCTTTTGTAGGGCTGCTTCTGCAAAAGACACTACACAGTAGTGTGCTAAAGGAGGCTGGAGACCTTTTGGAAGCATCATTACTTTTTAGGTTAACTATTCCAGGTACATAACCATAACCAATCACTGAGAGTCTTTGTGCATTGTATAAGCATATATATTCTGGAGATCCCTTCTAAAAAATTCATGTTGTGGTCTCGTGGACTCATCTGTCACAACAACTTTGTATTCGTGAGATTTTTTGTTTATATTCAGACAATAAAGGCTATTACGTAGTTCCACAGGGATGACTTTTTTCATAGAGGCATGCACTCTCCATACCCTGCTCAATTAGTTGGTGAGGTCACATGATAACATGAGTGGGCAATGGTGCACAAGGAAAAAAATCCTTGCTACATTCCACATGCTGACTCCAATAATATGTCTGAGGTGTACTGCAAAAGAGCTGAATTGCATAGGAATCAAGGGCAGTGTGTACAGAAACTTTGAGCTCCCTTGCTCACATTGCACTGCACTGCAAGGTGAAAATTAGATCAACAGCAATTACTCCATATAACTCCTTCCAGACAGATATAACAAAATGTAGGCTACAGACTTATCAATAGATGGTATTGACAATTATAATAGTAGCCAGCTGGTACATGGAACATCAAAATGGAAATGTGTTTGTGCCATAACTGTAGCATGAGTGCATGGAAATGTTGTACATGGCCACATGACCGTTGTCAACTACTTAAACGAAAGTTAGCTTCTGTTAGCATGGGTACAGATCTGTCCTGCCAGTGCAGCCGTTTGTATATACACCGAGCACACCAGAACGTGGACGAGCACGGTCCCATGTTAACAGTAGCTATTGTTCTTTTACGTTGTAGAGCCTGCCGTATGGCTGCACAGTTAATTTCTGTGTGCATGTGTTCAGTGTCGATATAGATGAGAGTACTAAAGCAGTGTCAATATGTACCCATGTTACACTAGCTCTCCTTCTTTTATGTTGTTGATATCTATCATATGGCCACAGAGTTTATCCATGTACTCAGGCGTTGAGTGTGAATATAGCACTAAACAAAAAAACAGTGTCCCTTTTGTGTCTATCCGAAGCTCAAGGCTTTTCTTTCAAGCTAAAATGTATACATGCTGTTCTGCATCATTTCTGTGAGCAGGACTGTTAAAAATTGCTCGACGACACTGCAGCTTTACACTGGTGTGATCAGTGCACTCTTGTTGTGTAGTCTCGTATCCTGATGTAAATCTTAAGAATGGGAAAACACATTCCTATGGAATCATGCTACATGATTTATAATATACTCCCGCATCCACATTGCAATCATGCTTCTATTTATCGCGAATGCCACAATGCCTCTAATTCGGTGTTGTGCTTGCCTTCAACATGTTCTGAATAGCTGAGTTCAAAAATAGTGAACCAAACCAATATCCACTTCTAATGTGCATGTGTGTAATGCCTTACTGTACATCCAATTATGTTACAACTCGTTCCCCTTACACCAGCTCAGGTGCATGCTAAGTGTCCACGGTTTTTCCCGTACGACATGTCCCGTACAATAACTACGCAGAATGGGTACTCCCATTTCACACCAGCTCTCCTCTGCCCTGACTCGCACTCCACTCCTAAAGCAGTGAGTGGAGGGTATACAGAATATGAACATACTACAGTAAAAAAGTTCGGATGTAACTAAGAATGTGTCATCAGCGTCATGACAAATGATTTTAACATCTATGGATCTGTCACTCGTAACAGTGTCTGAATGCTGTTGCAATACGCGACACCATGACATACATTTATCGCTGGAAAGCTTCCTTCCCCCTCATCGTCACCAGGAGAACATGTGGCATCTCATGCAAACTACTTTCACTGCATGACTGGCACCAAATGCCCGTGACATATGATTGTATATGTGTCACACCTGATTATTTATTTTTCTTCAAGTAAGCAGTTCTTCAAACCCACATGTGAAGAAAATTTACTGCTGCACAAATTTGTGACTGGCATTAGCTTATGCTTATCGCATACCATGCCATCTCCAACACAACTGACCTTCATGAAACACACGAAAAACAAGTTTGTGTAAGAGCTTGCTTCACCATAGGTTCATAAATCATGTGGTTGTGTGTGCGGAATTTTTCATTTCTTTTTAACGGGAAATTCACACTACTTCTGCTTCTTTTCAGAACCCCCCTCTCCTCCCACATTTTCTATTGCGCCCTCAGGGGTGCATAAAGTTCAGAAAAGTGGAACGAAATAATTACATGTTCATCTTGTGCGCCAACGTAATGCATTTACCCGGAACCTGTGAAACTGTTGGTTTGGGTGCTGGTATATCTTGCAAACCATCTCCCCATACATCATGTATTAATTTCCTGAAGTTGCCTGAAGACTGCATGTTCATCACTCGTTACTGAAGTTAGGTGGTTAGTCATGCAGAGGCATCTATATTATTTTACTGCATATTCAGTGTTATGTCCCATACATCTGCTCCCATACTTTGTCCTTCATGATGCAGTACGCCATGCTCACTACATTAAACTGTCCAGTTGTATAGATTTTGTTATAGATAGTTGTATAGATTTGTGCTGACACACCTGGATGAATATGTCGGCCTCTACAAAGTGACAACTACCAAAGTGGCTCAAAAATGAACTGCAATTGTGGAAGAAAGATATACAATCATGTAAATTTTAATAAAAGTAATACAGCACATTGTAGCTCAGATGCACCAGATTTCAAGTTGCATTCCTTTCTTTGTGTGACCTTATTTGCATTGCGTACATTTGTCCATTGCTAACTTCATCTTACTGTCTGCTACAGATGAATACAGAAAGCAAGCAGGCAATGATCAGTGACTACAGAGATTTCATGCTAGAATGAGCACCTCTAGGTGTCCCTTGCTTTGGTATTCCACTGTGTTGTTTCACAAGAAATAGCGCTATCTCTCGGTACAAAGCTGTACAGCCAAACTGCGTAACCACACAGTGCATAAATGCAGCCTGCGCAATAATTTTTCAGAGCTTCATCATCTGTGAAAAGAACGAGAATTAGTCGAGGCAGGTCACAAACATGAGCGATACAAACATGTAATTCTCGAATGCCGAGTTGCTTGAATTACTGTGTATATCTCAGGATGTCTGCAATCCAGTAAGGCATGGAAAACTGGGAAAATAGTCAGATAACTATTCCATGACTGGAAAACTAAGAAAATGGCAAGCAAGCGGTGAAGAGCTGGTGAAATAAAAATTAACAAAATAAGTTCACACAATTATACAGTGGCAGTTATCATTCTCATGGCATCACGCAGGCCTCTTATGTCATTTCACAGTCAAAGTTGAGTGATCTGTGTTTGAGTGGAGTGATAACTAACTGCATCACTACGCAAATTCTTTCTGAACAAGAATCCTAAATTAAAAACTTAAATAAGGAGATATTTTACAGAGCATAGTGCATGATGCAATCGTTCCATGTCATTGTTATTCTGTCCACGTCTTTTGGCTGTCTACACACCATAATTCGTACGACCTACCCCGCCTTCCTACACTTGTTTAGTGCATGCTGTGCTGTTGGCAGCCGTATTTTAGCATGGCATGGCATGAGCTGTGGGGAGTTTTTAGGCATTGGTGGTGGTGATGGTTTGGCATGTAATGGTGCGATGATGATGCTAGTGAAATTTGCAATGCCAGTATGAAGTTGAGAGAGAAGCTTGTAAGGAATAACCATGGAAAACATGTAAGTCCCCAACCAGTTGTGTAAAAGTGTCCCCTCAATAATATATGACGTTGAAGATTTTGATTTGATTTGATTTGGGTTTTTCTGACGCATTAGCTACTAAGGCCATAATATGACGTTGAAGAAATAAGCACAATGCTATTATTGAACAAAATAGCAGCACAGGCTCATTTGTAGCTGATGTTGCAGCTGTTGTATGTGTTTTCTTTGGTCCATTCCTATTTGCTCCATCCTTGAAACACCACTCTTGAAACTGGCATAACACCTTCTTTATGTGATATTTGGTTCATTTTAACAACTATATTTTGTGTACATGGTCTTAGTAAACTACAACTTCTGAATGGCTCACATGTAGTGTAATGGCGTTAAAGTCTTGCCTTTTATTTTAACAATGTCAAATGCATCATATCAGATAACAAATATGCTCAGCAACTGTAATGACAAATATATACATTAGGTATGTTCCTATTTCGTGAAATTTCATCAGAGCAAGAGACAGTCAAAACGTAACGATGATTCTTTGTGGGCTGAACAGAACAATCAATTTAGTGCTTAATGATTTGTACAATAATCAGATATGCTCAAATGCAGAAATAAAAGAGGTCAGAGTTAAGCACAACAGCGCAACTCACTGACAGGGCGTCACGACACTTCCATGCTCACAGCATGGACGCCCTGGGTAACATGACGAAAACAGAGCTAAACAGGCAAACGAAATTCACACACACACAGGACGAGGACGTAAACAACGCAGCACCATGAGTACGTTTTCCGTATGCGTTGCGCTCCAAAGAAAAACAGCCAGGAAGGAGATACTCTAACGCGTTGCAGGTTTGTGACATGTTGAAGGTACCACGTTGATTTCTTAAAACGATAACATCGTAAAAGTTGTGCGTGTGGGAGTCCGATGCAGCATAAGGCCACCTTTGCATCAACTTTCTTTCTGTTTACATAGCCTACAGTGATCAAACACCTGCACACACGTTGCGCACCTGACACCAGGCTCAGAAGCGTATAAAGGACGCTGCTGGAATGCCTCAGCAATCGAGAGGCAATCTTGATCGTTGAAGTTCACCACACAGATCGCACAACCGACGATAAATAAGCGATGGTCGATGCGGATTAAATTATTACACGCGACCACAATCGACGACCAAACGCTGACAACAGCACAACGATCACCTCCGTGAGGACACCTACTGCTGTCTTTTAAATAACATGGCAAAGGCTCTCTATGAACACCTTTTTAGCGACCATAAAACCATATCTCGCGGAGCTTGTCATTAACAGATACAGAGGTAGATCTAACCACCGATTACCGACACCCTGATCCGCAACCTGCTGGATGGATGGATGGATGGATGGATGGATAATGGCTTTTCCCTTTGTAGCGGGCGGTGACCTGCAGCAGCGCCATCTCAACTTTTCTTCCGTAACAACCTCATAACCAACCAAAAAAGAAAAAAAGAAAAACAGGAGCCTTCCCTCCTTCGCAATCCTGTCGTCTGCTTCTTTCTCCATCCCCTCAACCGCCACGTGACAATGTGAATCATGCGCATGCGTTGTGGTCAATCCTTTGGATGGCGCTTCATAGCCGGAGAGATGACGTGATCGATTTAAACCCGACGTCACTAAACCAATGGTTTAAGTCGGCTGGTGAATACGGGTATAAATGTTCTGTGCTGAACGAAATCAGCGATGCATTTAAATAGGTGACCCCTTACACCAATGGAATAGAGGTCCTGCAGGATACCGTATCGCCATGCGCTGTCATACGTTTTTTTCAATATCAAAGAAAACTCACAAACAGTGCTTCGGACAAAAGCTTCACGAATAGTTGTTTCTAGACGAATGAGGTGATCCACTGTGGAACACTCCATTCGAAAACCGCACTGGAATACAGATATACAATTATTTGTTTCTAGGAGATGAATCTGTCGGTTGTTTACCATTCACTCAAACGTGTTACCTATGCAGCTCATGAGAGCTATAGGACGGTAACAGGCTGGATTGGAAGGATCCTTCCCTGGTTTTAGGAGGGGTATTACAGTGGCAATCTTCAATGCAGATGGTAATGTGCCCTGTATCTAAACATGGTTGAAAAAGGTTAGTCAACATTTTTCGATAAGTCAGACAGGTGGTCGAGCATGAAATATGTAACTCGATCTGGGCCTGGAGCAGTCGCTTTTGCAGCTAATAACGAGCGTGAAAGGTTGGTGAATGGTTGATTGTACACAGAACCAGTGCCATCATGTATCGGAAGTTTTCGTTTTTCAGCTCTTTGTTTAGTTTTAAAAAATTCACTTGTATAGTGAGAATAACTTGAAATGCTTTCGAAGTGTTCACCGAAGACATTAGCCTGTTCTTCTAGGCTTTGCCATGCCTGGCCATTGACTTCTAAAAAAGGAACTGAACGACTGAGATGTTGCCTTCTGATTATGCGGAGTCTGTCCCACACCACTTTGGATGGGGTATTACAGGACAGTGAAGAAACGAAGTTGCGCCAAGAGGACTGCTTAACTTGTTTTCGCGTCCATCTGGCATTTGCCCTTGCCTTTTTAAACAGTAAGAGATTTTGTGTTGTGAGGTACCTACGAAATGTACCCCACGCCCGATTCTGAAGTTTGCGAGTTTCCTCGCATTCACTATTCCACCAGGGTTTAGGTCGCTTTGGGAGACGACCTAAACCCAGTCTGGTAGACCAGTCTGAGGAATGAATCGTATTGCTGCATCAAGAATGACGTTGTTGACAAGATCGCTAGCTTCCTCGATCGTCAACGCATCAATAGGAATCAGAGAGAGGATCACACAGAGAGAGAATCACATTTTCCAGAGAACTGATTCCCGTCGGCTAGTTGAAATTACCATCTGGGAGGGCATGTTGTCAGAGTGTTGACTAGAGTACGATATTTTGACACTACGGGGAAATGATCACTCCCTGAGGATTCTGTTGAACTGTCCAGTCTAGAAGCTGGAAAATCGATGGGCTGCATAGTGAAATGTATATGGAAGAAAAGTTTTGTGTTGCAGAGTTCACATAATTAGATAACCCAGTATTCAGGAGACAGAGTGACCCCGAAAGGAGGACCCTCTCCCACGTTTTCGCCCGTGCATCTGGCTTTGCACTTCCCCACAAAGGATTGTGGGCATTCAGGTCGCTCAAAATCATAGACGGCTGGGGGAGTTGTTTGCATATATTTTCGAAATCTCTTTGCTCTACTACAGCTGGTGGGGGCAGGTATAGAGTGAGCATATCGTCAAAGTCCTGTCGAGGCACACTTCGACTGCTACTGCCTCCAAGTCTGTAACGAGTGGAAAGTGTTTTGCAGGTATGGGCACTGCGTAAGGACTACAGCCACACCACCAGATGCACGTGCGCTGTCTGTGCGGTCCTTCCCGAAAGCATTATGGCGACGGAAAGGGTTTAAGTTTTCTTTGTGTAGGTATGTTTCTTGCAGGCAGAAGCAGACAGCTCTGTACTTTTCAGAGAGATCGTGTACATCATCAATGTTACTGTAGATGCCTGGATAGTTCCACTGAAGGAATACGTGTCCCATAATTAGAATGGAAATAAGGAAGAGCAAAGGGACTCTCCACATTGTGTGTTAAGGGTGTGTGACCCTTCTCGGAGGAAGCCTCTGTTTCTCCTTTGACGTGCCTCTACCGCGACTTCCGTGCTTTTCTCTTTGCTCCTTCCCTTGGGAAAGAGCTATCTGGTCCAGTGTACATGGAAGATTTGACGACGATTTCTGCGACATGCAGTCATCGTCATCAAGCTAGCTCCATTGAGTGTGTCTAGGATGAGCTCCCAGTGAGCCCATCCCAAACTGAAAGCGCGCCATAAACCTCCGTAGAGACTGTGGCGGGAGCCGGCGGAGGCGAACTCTCCGCACACTTTCGTTGTGTTTGGGGAGTGTGGAGTGGAGGCCCACAAGTTTGGGTCCCCAGGGATACTCTGAGCGATGCCACTGCACGGCGCACGCACCGCTTCAGAGAAAGATCCTCTTTTTCGAAACTCCAGTTGCGTTCTCGCTGCTTTGGACGTCAGCTGCTGTACAGTCTTAATTTTCAAGATTTCTTTTTCATCACTAAAACGTGGACAGCTTCTTGAATAGGAGGGATGGTTGCCTTCACAGTTGACACAACGAAAACTGTTTTTCCACGACTCTGGGGTATGGTCATTGCCGTCACCCGCGCACTTGGGGCATATCAGGTCTCCACGGCACACTTGGGAATTGTACGGCATGGATTTACACGAGCTGATAGCCGTCGGAAAAGAGCTAGGTCTTCAGGGAGCCGCGCTGAAGGAATGGGTAGAGAAAGAACAGAGGGAAAGAAGGGCTCAAGAAAGGGAGCTGTTGAAAGAGCAGGCGCTAGCGCGAGAGCAGGAACAGGTACGCGAAAACGCAGCGGCGAAAGCTAGAGCCGAAGGAGCAAAGGCTAGGGCTGAGGAGGCAAAACAGTTAGCGGAGGATGAACGGCGAACTATAGAGATGTAGATCAGACTACAGGAACTGCAGAATCAGGGTTCAGGCGCGACAACGACGAACGCTGCACGCGAGGTCGGTAACACACTACCGGTTACACCGCACCGTTGGCTTGCGCCGTTCGACGAAAGACGTGATGATCTCGACGCGTATCTGCTACGTTTGAACGCCTGGCGACGGGACAACGGTGGCCTAAAGAACAGTGGGCGACGGCGCTCAGTGTCTGCCTTAGCGGCGACGCACTGGGAGTTTTCGCCCGACTTTCTGCGGAAGACTCAGCCGAGTACGATAAAGTGAAGAAAGCGCTTCTCCAAAGGTTCCGACTGACCCCAGAGGGATTCAGGGAGAAAGTTAGCAACGGGAAGTCGATGGGCAGACGGGCACACAATTCGCAGCGAGGCTCAGCAATCTCTTTGATCGCTGGATAGATTTGTCGGAAACGAAGCGCGACTATGTGACCCTCCGCGATCCGTTACTGTCAGGGCAGTTCGTCAAAAGATGCCGGCCCAAGTTGGCAATGTTCCTGCGGGAACAAAAAACCGAGTCACTAGAAGACCTGACTGCGCTTGCGGACCGATACTTAGAGGCTCAAGGGCAGAACCACCTAGGAAGGGAAAGAAGCGAGAGCACGGAAGCAGGAGGGGAACTCGACGAGGTACAGCCACGAAACCCTCTCGTGAGCGAGAAGAAATACGAAATGGAAGGGGGCGCTACCTTTGCAACAAGTCAGGACATGTCGCGGCAGAGTGCCGGTCACGCCCAGGAAGGCCTCATAGTATAACTTGTTACACATGTGGGAGGACCGGGCACACATCAAGGAACTGCTCAGGAAAGGCCGCGACTAAGCCGCAAGCATCATGTGTCGTAGTGCAGACACGCAAGGGAGACAGCTCCGTAGAGGAGGGATACGTAGAACTGAAAAACGGAGTAAAGGTGCCAGTTGTCAATGCGTTTGTGTCACCGAAGGCGCCATGCCGAGTAGATGGGATGCCAGTTGTCACGGGGAAGATGGGTAATCGCCGGGTCTCGGTCCTGCGCGATGCTGGGAGGAATACCGTCATCATACGGAAAGCGCTGGTAGAAGAAGAGTGTTTGACAGGGGAAGTGAACCCTGTTTATCTTGTTGACAGCACTGTGAAGTACCTACCGGAGGCGAGGATATCCGTCCATACGCCATTTTACAGCGGAGTTCTCACAGCAAAATGCATGGAGAACCCCCTCTATGACGTCATCTTAGGGAACATTCCGAGCGTACGGGAGCCAAGTGATCCAGACCCCAAGTGGGAAGAGGCCGGCCCCGACTACGAAGACGCGAAGGTGAACCCCGGAAGTAGCGAAGAAAGCGGAGAACTTATTGCGGCAGTACAGACGAGGCGACAAAGCAAAAAGAAACCGCAAGGGAAGAGAGAAAGACCCCCGCTGCGAGTGCCTGAGATAGAAGGATGGTCATCCCAACCGGGAGAAATCGGAAAGGAACAACGAGAAGAGGACACGCTGCGATGCTGTTTTGAAAGGATAGGACAGGATCTAAAATGCCGCAACGCAAACCACACTTATGAGTTCACAGTCAGGAAGGGGATCCTGTACAGGATTTACAGGATGGGCGCCGGGAAAGAGTTTCAACAAATGGTTGTACCAAGGAAGTTTTGGGAAGCCATGATGAAGCTTGCGCATGAAGGAATCATGTCTGGACACCAAGGAGGTCAGAAGACGACGGACAGAGTCCGGACAGTTTTTTTTTTTTTTGCCTGGAATTCAAGCAGACGTAAAGAGATTCGTGAAGTCGTGCGACCAGTGCCAGCGGACGACGCCCCGAGGGAACGTGACCAAGGCACCCTTTGGAAGGATGCCGAGCATTGAAACACCACTTCAACGTGTCGCAGTTGATCTCATCGGCCCGATCTCGCCCGCCACCACAAAAGGGAATCAGTTTATACTCACCATGGTGGATTACGCGACGCGCTACCCTGACGCGGTAGCCTTGCCGGGCATCACGACGGAACGGGTTGCGGAGGGTCTCGTCGAGATGTTTACAAGGACAGGAGTGCCGAGGGAGATTCTCAGCGACCGGGGACCCGCCTTCATTTCGGAAGCCATGCAGGAAGTGAGTCGCCTGCTGTCACTGAAGCAATTACACAATTCACCATACCACCCAATGGGAAATGGGTTGGTAGAAAGATTTAACGGAACGATTAAGACAATGCTCAAACGCATGTGTGAGGAGAGGCCGAAGGACTGGGATCAGTACTTAGCGCACTTGCTATTTGCGTATTGGGAGGTACCCCAAGCAAGTTTGGGCTTCTCCCCCTTCGAAGTGTTGTACGGGCGGCATCTACGAGGCCCATTATCTGTCTTGCGCGAGTGGTGGACTAATGAGGAAATCGAACACGATGTAAAGACGACGCACGAACACGTGTTCGAGCTGCGCAATAAACTGGAAGAGACATGCAAGATAGCGCATGAAGAGCTGGATCGAGCGGGCGCAAGGTACCGCCAGCAATACAACAAAAGGGCCCGCCAGCGACCAATGGAAGTGGGACAAAGGGTCCTAATCCTCCTGCCGTCGGACCACAATAAGTTGCTCATGCACTGGAAAGGTCCCTACCCCATCGTCGGAAAGAAAGGCGAAGCAGACTACGCCGTAGATCTAGGACACGGGACGAAGGTATTCCATGCCAACCTCTTGAAAATATATAAAGAAAGATACGCTGACGTTACGGAACTAGTGAAGACGACGGTGTGCAGCGTCGTATCCATAGAGGAAAGTGAAAGGTAGGACACTGTCCCCATGCTGAGCCTTGAACACAAGGAGGACTACAAAGACGTGGTACTATCGGACGGGCTGACTGAGGAGCAGCGGAATGACGCGAGTGAGCTGATGCTCGAGTATGAAATGATCCTGTCAGATGTTCCCGGCCGCACAGAGTTGGCGACTTGCAGCCTGGAAATGACCGCGCAGAGACCGGTGCACACGAAACAGTACCCCCTGCCGTTTGCGGTGCGGAAGACGGTGGAGGAGGAAGTGCAGAAAATGCTTAACATGGGCATCGTTGAGGTATCTAGCTCCCCATACAATTCGCAAGTGCTTGTAGTGCGGAAGGCAGACAACAGCCACCGATTATGCATTGATTTTCGGAGGCTGAACGCCATGTTGAAAGCAGATGCAGAGCCGATCCCGCGGCCCGATCACATGTTCGCAGACATCGGGGGAAAGAAGTACTTCACGAAGCTCGATTTCACAAATGGATATTGGCAGGTCCTGCTTGATGATGAATGAAAGGTGAAAACAGCTTTCGCGACGGAATCGGGATTGTACCAATTCCGGTACATGCCGTACGGTCTGAAGACTGCTCCTGCCGTGTTCACGAGACTTATGCGGAAACTTTTCGATGATCTACCAGATGTTCGCTATTACTATGATGATGTCCTGGTCGCGAATAACACATGGAGCGAACATATCGCGACGCTTCGAGAAGTGTTTCGGCGAATCCGCGATGCCGGGCTCACTGTGCGCCCTGCCAAGTGTGAGATAGGACAGGAGGAAGTGAATTTCCTGGGGCACTGTGTTGGAAAGGGAAGAGTTGCCCCCCTGACGACGTTGATCGAGTAGATTCAGAACGCAGCGCGACCAATGACAAAGGAGCAAGTGAGATCTTTCCTTGGGCTAACCGGCTGTTATGGAGATTTTATTCCCGGGTATGCGAAAGTATCGGCGCCACTCACAAACTTGACGAAGAAGGGAAGAGCAACCAGGTGCTGTGGGAAGAAGTGAACGAGAAAGCGTTCCACAATCTGAAACGGCTGCTGACAGAAGCTCCCATTTTGAGACTTCTCGATCTGAATAAAGACTTCGTGTTAAGAACAGACGCATCTGAGCAGAGCATCGGGGCTATTCTTCTGCAGGAGCACGATGGCTTGTTACATCCGGTGGCATACGCTAATAGGAAGCTGTTACCCAGGGAAGTGGCGTACGCCACAATTGAACGAGAAGGCCTTGTCCTCATCTGGGGCATTTACCGGTTCCACACCTATCCTGTATGGAAATTCCTTCGTCCTACAGACGGATCACGAGCCGTTTCTCCATCAACCGCAAGCGACACGCGAACGCACGAGTGATGCGGTGGAGTCTCCAACTCCAGGAATACAACTTCCGGATGGAATACGTAAGGGGAAGTGATAATGTCGGAGCCGATTATCTGAGCGTGAAATGTGTTTTTACTGTATTGTTTGCGTGAGTTTGCAGTGATCCGTCACGCTGGTATTATACACGTCTGTGCGTTATATAGACATGTGTAAGTGTTCGACATAGTGTTATACGTGATAAGATCTAATGATGTAACATTGAGGCTATGATTTGATTATACAATATGATGCGTCGTGCCCTGAACAATCAATTGTACAAGTTTCGTTGTGCTATGCGGTATACCATTCAGATATGTTTTGAATATTGGTTTGTAGCTCTGAGACGTTTGCATAGTATTGTATAATGTTCTTAATAATGTCGTGTCAATAATGTAGGGTCGTCGTGTGACCGTGACAGATATCGTGCATTAGAGGTTACGTAATTTTGTTTAGAACGTACCCGTGCTAGTTGTACTCTGAGTGTGGATTTTTGTAGTGTGTGAAAGTGTGTCGGATATTATGCAGAAAACTTTTGTCTTGCCCTGTTTGTGGGTTTTGCTATATTATTTTAAAATATTCTTAGCGATGGGGTGCGTGTCACAGGGCGCCCGATTGAAAAAATCAGCAGAATTATTCTGGTGTTTCCTGACGTTCCTGGCGTTAACACTAGACTTTTTTTGGTGTTTGTAATGTGTACATCAAAAATTTCTGGCATGACACCAAGGTGATTCTGGTGCTGTTGAGTTCTCCGGATGTCAACACCAGAGTGGACTACTACGACACCAGAATGATTCTGGTGCCTTCTAGAATGCTTGGTGTGCACACTAGACAGACGTAGTGTTTTAATGTGACCGTTAGAGCGGTCTGGTGTGGTTCACAGACACCAGACATACAGGCGCCAGGGTACGAGCACTGCACGTTGTTACCATGAAAACCGCTATTTACAATGATCATGAGTTCCTTAGCGCAACTTCTTATACAAAGGAATGATAATTCGCATCGCAAATAATTCCCCCGAATGTCGAAATTGACACGCTTTGCGGCTTTCATTCGAGTTTGAAAACGAAACTTTACGCTCTCATTGTCACATAAGACAGCGACAGCGCCATCGGCATTAGTGTCTGTTTTGAACTCAACGGGCTGGTCGAAGTGGTTGAGGTTGAGGTAGCGTTTCGTCCTGGTTTTCAACAAAACTTCGCACGAATGTGAAGAACTTTGAATAACTGTTTCTGAAGTTCTGTATTATATGTCGTAGTTTGCTTTCCAACCTGTGCACAAGTGGAAGTATGAGAAAATACAAGAGATGCATTCGCGGTAGATGTGACGACTGGTCATTGGTGTGACGTCTTTGAATGTGCGTTTTGTCCGGCATCATGTGAACTGATTATTCATGGGATATGGACTACAAGAAGAGAGGACGGAAAATGACTGAAGAGTTGATCGAGTATGCTTTTCTAAATTATAACTGTGTCGCATGTGATGCATTCACACTCGTAGAAGAAATAACATTGCTGGTTTTTGTACTTTTATATTGTGGAGTGCATACTTCTCCTAACTGTGTATCATCAATGGTAGCAGTAATACAGACAGTTTTGTTACACGTGCTTGTCTGTTTCTATTTCTGATTCTCAGTATACAATATGCAAATAATTAGTTTAGGCTGCTAACAGCTGGGACACCTTTGCAGTAGAAAGAAACCTGTGATATCTTGTTGTATTGTTGACTGGTTTGATGAGTCGCTAACATTAATGAGTATATCCCAAGCAGCCTTAGTACCGGAATAACGAGCAGACCGTGTTGGTTGAATGTTGCACATTCATGTATGCATGTCAGGATCCCTTCGTGGTGTTGTATGATGTTCGACTATTGAACATTATGCTGTTTCACGCATTCGATACCGTGAGGTACTTGGCTCCTCAGCGCCCTCACGAGGCTCTGAAAGCTGTGCATAATTTTGAACGCTTAGAGAAAAACAAACAGGACAGAACAAACACCGTGTTCGTGCTGTGGTAGCGCGCTTGCACTATCCTGCTTTCGCTCTCTCTCTCACACACACGCCTACAGCTATGCACAGCTTTTAGTCCATTGTGGGGTTCCTAACGGACCAAGTACATCACGGGATTTAACGCATGAGACATCATAATGTACAACAGTGGAGCATCACAGGACACCAGGGATCCTGGTGTGCAACACCAGAGCGCACACATCAGAGGTCCTGGTGTGGAACATCAGAGAACAGACACTAGGAACACCAGGGAATTCTGATGCTAACATCAGAGAAGAAAGCACCAGGAATGTCCCACATCACAGCCACCAAAAACACCAGAATGATTCTAGTGCTTTTTTCAATAGGGCGACAAGCTTGTTTTGTGGATTTTTGTTGTTTAACAGTTTTTGGGTACGGTGATTTAGAAGAACACACTCTGGTTCGGTGGGCCATGACATCTTCGGGATGCTCAGATTGTTGGCGTCTAGATGCTTGGTGAGACAAGTAGAGGAACAGACTCCGTTGAGAAACCCGACACTTCGACGCGACTGTGTTTGTGTCCTCCTGGTTGTTCTTGATACCCCGCGGTATGATCAGTGCTGCTGCTTTCGCGTTATTCGGACCGTGTATATCCTTGCTAGAAATGGTCCCATTGATTTCCCGAAAAACTCATTGAATTCAATTGGACGTCTTTCAGACAAACACCATTAAAAAAACCTGAAATTCCAATTCCCAATAGATGATTTGGAACAAATATTATATTGGACACAACTGGTGTTTTAATTGGTCTCAATGAAAATTCTCTGTAGAAATCAATGGGGCCCAATTCGAGACACATTGAATAGCACCCATGCAAACTCATTCAAGGTCAGTCTTGCGTCCCATTGAGCCAATGTGCTGCACTAAGGAATTTCCCACTGAAGTCAGCCTGATATTCTCCCTGCCAATGCACTTTTTTCATGAGTAGTAACATTTAAAACCGTTGCTCCTAATGAAAGTTACGTTGAAGAATCAAAGAAGTTGTGGCTGTAAAAAGAAATACACTCTGTGTGGTTTCTTCGTGAAAATGTATTGTTCACATAACAATACAGTAGGTGTGAAAATATGACAAATAGCAAGACACAAAAACGAAAAGTTATTTCAAATGACTTGCACATGTGTGAGTATTCAGGGAACTGAGAAACAATAAATAGCAGGAACAAATACTCAATTCAGCACTTACGTGTCTTTGAAGGCGTACCGTTCATCACCGACACACACTACCGTAATCCATGGAGGCTCGTTCTCGCAACGTCCAAACAACGAACAGCGCACAACGCCAGGTGGAAAAAAATTCTTAAAGCACTGAGTTCTTCGACGACCATGTTCCTCACTGTCTTGTACACCTGCCGCCTCACGATTTACGGTCTAGCCTGCCGTTCTTGAGCGAAAATTAACGCATCTCCAACTTAGGCGAGACTGTGTTCCCACGATGTGGTGATAGCCACATCGCGACAAAGACTCCCTTGCCTGCCGCCTCGTACAGGCTCAACCTGCACGAAATACCATTTCAGATACACTTCATATAATATTTCAAATACCGTTTCAAATGACGTCGCTATAATGTCAGAAGGCAACAACGCATATTACATACCTTTTCACACAGCGCGGTTGGTAACAGTCACTAAAACACTCCACTTCATCTTGCTATCTTTCCGTCAGCGCTCATAATGCCTGCAGGGGTAAGGGCATACAAAGAACAGGAACGCCTTACACGTCAACTACGTACCTTAAAACGGAAAAAAATCACAAAGATAAAGGGCGAATTGATGCAGATGCGCGACCGCCATCCTCACACTTGGACGATTCATAAGAGACTGACTATTCCGCTGGCGACTGATGGACGCTGATGGATGCGACACAATAGCTTCAAGCGTTAGGCGCAACAGTAGGTTATACCACGGATCCTGTACCTTTGAGGGAATATTCAAAAACATTTGAAATCATGCGAACTATTTTGGAGCGCGGATGGGGAAACGTGCTACGGCGCCGAAAAGGTAGCATCTCATTCCTTCAGTTGGGAATGATCGTGTCTCATTCGTTCACATTGGGCCAATTCATTCAATTGGCTTCGCATTCCTTGTATTGGTGGAGTATCTCATCAAATCAATTGGAAGTCAGCGTTTCTCCATTGATACCCATTAGACCAATTCCTTGAATTGGTTCTTTATTCCCTGTGCGCAGCCTTCGCCACACAACATGGTGGAACACGTTGTCGCGAAGGCCGCTCCCCTGCAAAACTCCCAATTATCTCAATGAGAAATACTCCTCTTATGCACATTGAATGAATTGGTCATCTGATTTCTCATTGAATCTCATTGGAACTGCGGGAGAATTCATTGAGATCATGCCCTTTATTTCCAGCAGGGATTAACCAGATGCCACGTGTTGTAGTCTTTAATTTTGTTTGGTTGTTTCGTTTTTTTTGAAGCCAGGGACTTCGGAGTCGTCTTCACACTGATGCATTGACAGAAGAAAATTATTGTTTTTGCGTAAAATGGCAGCTGTGTCTCGTGACAGAGGCGTGGTGACCTTTTCTCAGAAAAAGGGGGGATGCTCCGTGCAGTGACATTCGGGAACCCCGTTTCCCGAGGTAATATAAGGGGTAACTGAGGAAAAGTGGGGCAGTCGTCGCAAGGTGGTCAGTAAATAGTCCCAGCGAGAGAGTGGTGAGGAAGTTAGAGGAGTGGCGGCAACTGCAGGTGGACGATGATACAAGTTAGAAATGTGTGTGAAAGCTGACTGAGTTCGGCAAGTGTTGTGACATGTGTGAGTGAAGCGACGACTCAAGGGACCCACCGAGAACCACCGTCGGAAGTAGGCAGCGATTCACCCCCTCCAAGACATCGCAAAACTGAGCTAAGTGTGACTGTTTGGTTTGAAGTGGTACGTACTGGCTCTGTGTAATCTCAGTTTTTGCAACATTATTGTAGCACGAGTAAATAGTTGTAATAAAATAATAGTTTCAATAAAATGTAAATGAGTTGTTGATTGTTGCTCTGTGTACGTGTGCAATCGTTCAGCCACCTACTGCAGCCGCTTGACCCGCTGAGTCCGAATCATAATTAGTCACGGAGTTCCAGACATTACTTGGTATCGTCACCCGAACCCGTGATAAACCGTAATAACCTCTCTACCTGGTGTTATGCACTGCACGTGGCCGTTAACTTGTCTAAGTGTAAGCCCATCACTGCCTCAACTTGTAAAATCAATGCATGTAACCTACTCAATTAGCTTCGTCCCTCTTGAACCCGTGTTGCACTATAAGCAAGTCGGCGTTTTCAGCTACTCTAATTTTTCATAGCGAACTCATGTTGAATATGTTACTAAACACGGATCATAGGCGATATACGCCGAAACATTCATCGATTCTAGTTAATGTTCAAACTTTACTACACAAGCTCCAGTGGGGTAATGGTTAGGATGATCGTTTTTCGCACGGCGAGATAGAGCTGACGCGGAGCAGCGAGATGGCAGATTGAGAGACTATCCTAGTTCCTAGCCATTTCACGTTCAACAAATCCTGAAATACACACGTGCGTTAAAATAGCCATCCCAGAACTTTGATAAGCAAATGATTTGAAACCGAAACCGCAGAGACCAGGTACGGGGGAAGACAGAGCTCAGTGAACGTCAGAGGGCCACGTGCTTTGAAGCAATGAAGATGATTGGCGTAGGTGCCGCTCAGCTTGACGCTTTCTGGCATGGATAGACCTCCGTCGGCGAGGGTGACGAGCTCCTCAGGAACGCGTTTTCAATTTACGCTTATTCGCGTATCAAAATTCAGGTATGGATATTTTATTTGTTGTGCGTGCTTAAGGATTTTTTAAAACTTGGAATGACATTCGACGAGGATAGTGCGTCAACATCCTTTCTCGCTTTTGACCAAAATCCCTTATTTAAAAAGTTTATTAATGAATTTCAGGTAATTAGCTATTCCGTACATACTCTATTCTAGAGGATGGATAGAATTGAACTGCAAAAACAACATCTATGCTGCTCTAATAGCCTATGATAATAATTGTGTAAAAGCTAAAATAGACACCCGGTATATTTCTTCCCGCATTGATCACAGGTAGAGCCTGAAGTTTTAGGGTTTAACCCGATTCTTCAACGATTCCACCCCGCATTGAAGGCCGACTCTGTAGGGTGAAACCCGATTCTTCCCCGGCAAATTGCCCTCACTGAGACGTGTGTAGCGATGTACAGTAACGTGTTTTGGCAGCAAACGCAATTATATCACGATTTGTACCTAACCCATTCAGTTCACTGAGCCCGAGCTGAGAGTAACTGAGCCCGATTTCTCTCCTAATTTAGCCTACTGAAAGTTTTTTCCACCAAATTTACCTGAATTTAGAGCGCGTGTTTATTTACCCGATTTTTAATCCCGGAATCTAGAACAAATATTTCCGGAAAACTCCAGTCTCTAATCATAGGCCAAGGACGTGCTTAATAAGGTCATTTCATGATTAGGTTTTATCTCGAACATCGTCCGAGTGAAACCACCTTCCTCGACCCATTGCGTCTATCTTTGATATAAAAGAATCCCAGTGCCGATGTGATTAGAATTTTTTTTTCCTTCATCACCTAACGTCGCATCTATAGTTTGAATTTACTGTATCTTCATGTTTATATGAGCCATCATCTTTGTATTCCTCACGTCGCATACATGTTTTTTAATGTAATATATTTACCACGTCCCTCTGTAAAGCCTCGCGGCTTTGAGGGTAACTAACTAAATAAATAAACAATGACTACTGGACGCATGTGGGTTATGAAAGTTGCGATGATTTGCGCAAGCGTTGCGACGGCGCCACGCGGTGTCCGGTTCCCGTGTAGCTCTCAGTTATTTGTGATAGGGACCGCTCAGTTTTGAAATGTGATCAGTTGCCAGAACGTACCGACCTGGGAGCGAATAAGTTTATCGTAGAAGTATTTGTTCTGCAGATTTAGTTTGTTGAACGTCAACTTTGAATATTATAACTTGAAATGTCCAGCATTTCTCCGTGCCTAGCAAGCAGTTTGGATGGGTTCCATGTGTTCTTTGTCCAAGGGTTACCGCATCGTGCCGACGCAGGAATACTTATATTCCCCTCCCCTTGAGGATTAGTTAGGTGGTTCGGCAATGATGTCGAAAGGTAGTTTGTCGAGGTAGAACTTGAAGGTGCGATCCTTCAAAACTTGCTTTTGTAATTAAACCTGATAGGCATATGGTAAAATTACGCTAAAACACTAGAGCTTGAGCACTATTATAGGGGATGTTTACTGCGTGGAGCTTCTCTACGTTGTTACCGCTTTTATATTATGTCAATTACATGGAATACATTGTCAGCATACCTTCATTTCGCATCTCTCACTGGCAATCACATGATCGAGTCTTTTCTTGCGCTTCTGATATGCGTGATTTCGATTTCGGCTCACTTGTATAGCAAAATTTGGCAATCGATATACCAATGTGCGTTAGGAATTCAGGGTTTTAAAGAAACAGAGTCGAATGGCTGACTTCAATTGTGGTATCTCACATTTTCACGAATGCATCTAATTGAAGCGTTAATTAAATTATATCTGCTAATTAGGTACCTCACTGATCAAGGAACTTTAATCCTAAAGGCTGCCAAGTCGCGTCTAGCCAAGTATTCTAATGCAGTTATTTTCTTTTTTGAAAATGTGGTCCAGCTACAAAAAGCACCCTGCAGACGACGAGCCACAGATCAAGCAGTTTGAGAGCCACTCAACCTTTGAGCAAACTGTGAATGGTTCCCTAAATATAACCGTGCAGCAAACGCCGCTGACGACACAAGAGGAGCACTACACCAGCGCTGACCAGCAAGTACAGGTTTATTAGAAATAAGTATGCTTAAATACGAAGCCTGTGAAAAGGCATGTGAAAAAAAAAACAAAAAACGTCCCACTCCGACACGTCACAAAGGTCCCACGTCTACTCTAGATTGTCAAAGACTCGTGAGGTCGGCATGGCGAATTTCGGAGATCACTTGGGAAACTTAAATTGCTGAGTGGTCATGGCAAAATCCCCCCAGAGATCATATAGCGTTCACTCCATATTGTTGAGGTAAGTAGATTTTCTAATACAACTTTTTTCACGTTAGGGAAAATACCCTTTATAAACTCACCAATCATAATCATAAAGAACAGTTGTTGCTGTTACTGGAAAGTACGGCAAGGTGTCCCGAAGCCATGGCTTACGGATATACAAACTTCTACCTGAGTCAAGTATTCATACATCGTCCAGTCTGCCCTATACAGGGTGTCCCAAAAAAACGTGTCATTGAATTATA
Source organism: Ornithodoros turicata (assembly GCF_037126465.1). Lineage (NCBI taxonomy): Eukaryota > Metazoa > Arthropoda > Arachnida > Ixodida > Argasidae > Ornithodoros > Ornithodoros turicata. The sequence goes on from NW_026999410.1 coordinate 835,275, forward strand.
ATAAGAAAAACTACGCCACCTAGAATCATGCGGTTTACGGCATTTTTCTTATTGGGTTTTTGCCGCCTCCTGAAGTGAATATCGTGTATCGTAAGTTTAATTATGTAAATATTTGCGAACTGAACTCGGACATTTGCCAAGTAAAGGTCACTTTTTTAGCAGACCAATATGAAGGGCGTGCCACATTCACTCAAATCCATGATAATTGACAGCGATATTCACGACCTGTCCCATCGGAAGAACAACGACAACAACATAGATGAATGTATGATGATGATGTGGGATGTTTCCCTGCGTTGAGTGCAGGACCCTACCCCATTCCAAAATGGAAAAATTAACCGAACATCATGGTTTTGGGAGCACCGGACCATAACGCGCGATGACTTTCTGAGCGCAACCGCGCTCAGTCCGACGAAGGGAGGTCCAAAACCCAGCCCACACAGTGATAGTAGAAAAAGTACCAGTTCCTAAAATTGGAAGAGGGGAAGCATTATCTCAGCGAAAGTCAGACCCGATAAGCCATGCCTGTGGTTTCTCTTTCTCTGATGCCGGGGTGGGCTGGGTTTCCAACCTCCTTTCGTCGGACTGAAAAAGATTGCGCTGAAAAATTCATCGCGCGCTATCCTGTGGGAGCTCCGTAGAGCATGATGTCCGACTATTACGATGGGGTCCCTGTCGATTATTTCTAATTTGAGTAAATTAGACACGCTCTTCCCATTGGTGGGGTAAAAAGTGACCTTTACTTGGCAAATTTCCGACTTTAGTTTGCAAAAATTTACATAAACTTACGTTACACGACATTAGTGAGTTTTAGTATACCGTTGTTAAGGTTATCGTGCCTATGGGAACCAATCGCAGTGGTGCGTGACTCAGAATCTTATCGACTGATAGGTTCCGGTTGATACGGTTCGACGCAAGCCACGTTATCAACGGTCTGCTAAAACTCTCTATTTACATCAGGAGGTGGCAAAAAACCAGTAAGAACAATGCCGTTCACCGCATGACTCTAGGTTGTATAGTTTTTTTTAATTATAATTCAATGACACGTTTTCTGGGACACCCTGTATACAGGGTGTTTCACTTAAGAGTGACCCCTAATTATTAAAAAAAATACTTCAGATAAAAATTAGAAACCTTCTGCGTCATACTTGTGGAGGTTTTTGCCGCCCAATGACGTGGTTTCCATCAGTGTACCTCATTAATTTGTCTAATTAGCTTAATTGAACTAAAAAATTCCCAAGGAAAGATAACGTTTTTTGCGCTAATTTCTTGTAATTGTGACTGAAATGGGGTGTTGTGGCCATGGGCTTTATAACTAGCGCAAAAAAACGTTACATTTCCTTGGGAATTTTTTCTCAAGTTTTTTTCACAAGAAACCTAACATAATTTTTATTGGAAGTACATTTAGTTAATACCTAGTGGTCACTCCTAAGTGAAACACCCTGTATATTTTGCGCAGGTCATAGAAATCCCATACAAAACATTGCATTTACAGGTAATGAACTTCTTTTTGTGTTCACTGCTTTGTGCTTACAAGTGCGTTTTGTGCTTGGTGGTGAGAAAACCTCAGTTACGTTCCGCTATGATACTAAATAAGGCCGCCACACGAGATGCTAGAGAAATAATTGAGGCACACCTTATCAAGGAGTCAGACTTCTATAAACCTGTTTGACGAGGAAGTCAATTTCTTCGGACACACATGCCTCGAGGATCCAGGCTCTTAGTCATACTTCCTCTTAATAAAAGGGTAGTCGGTAGCATTGGTGTCGTGCTCGTCTTCTGTCATCCCTGTTCTTTGCTTCGCTCATGGTCGCGTTGTCTCGCGAAGTAAAGCCCCGCATTGTTATTGTTATGTTGCGTACCAACCCTTTCGGCTCTGTACCAGTATGAAGTCTCAAGTATTCCCCATTCGAAAATCTCACAATGGAAGGTACAATATCAGTTTAGATAAAAGTCTCTTAGGTTACGGCACAAGCTATTACTAGTGCAGTACAGCATAGCTGCGATGACTCCTTTGGGAGAGGAACATGCGAGCCGCAGCCTCCTAGTGGTGATAAAATATTTTATTTACCGACAGCAGTCGATATCGCACTACCGGAAGAATGTTGTGCGATACCATCGTACCATTGCCAACGCAACATCTGGGGTGTCCGGGATAAGGTTGTGCTCTCGAAAGCAACGCTGAAAGAAACAATTAGAAATAAGGAAACAATGAGGAATAGAAGAAACATTTACTGGCAAGTACATTTTTATGTGACTGACACCCCTGTATCAACGTGAGTTTCTCGTCATCACCCTGGTGATGTGAACGCAACGTTTCTCAACTTATGATCGGTGCAAATAATTCATAGCAAGAAGAAAGGTAGTAGATTTTCTAACGTCTCACGACCCAAGGCGTCATTGGGCGTTTTGTTCCTCAGTCTGGGATGTTGTTAGTAAGAACCAAGGAAGCTAACAGCAGCGTGCCGCGTGCGCTGGACAAACACGCATAATGCACGGTTCACACTGCAACTTGTCCCCGTTGCACAGCGGGTTGTCTTACGACATACTGTTCAGACACGTGCGTTCTTGATACGGAAAACGAGTGTGTTTGACCGATACCGCCTCCTCCCCAGCACGCCCCATTCGACAGACCGCCATCAGCGGGCAGCAGTGATGAGGTCGGCATGCGAAGCATATTGCGGGCCATGTTGAAGCGCATCTGCGGCATACAGAGCACTTGTTTCGCCACCATGCTTTCAACAAAGGCATCCATGATGGAAAAGCAACGGTGACAGCCCAGCAGTGATGCGCTTGCGCTCATTGGTCAACTGCATAGCCGGAGGCAACCTGTACCGCATAAAGTTCGGTTGAGCTCAACTTTTTTGGTGCATGTGCTTTTTGGTTCGCCGTGCTTCGTTGCCATGACAACCGTGCCGCTCCATAACGTATGAAAATGCAACAGCGTGAACCAGGCATTATTGATCTACGGTAACCGAACACCACTTCCACCAAAAGGTTCCTTAGGATACTGTGCAGCACATATGTTGCGACCAGCTCCCTTGGCATATTGATTAGGATGATCGCTTTCCTAGGAGGAGGAGACTGGGCGGATGCGCGAGTTCGAATCCCCGCACTGAGTGTGCTGTCTGGAGGTTTTCGGCAGACGAATGTCGGCCCACGACACATACTAGCCCCCTGTCCCCCAGTCCTTCCTGCTGTCATCTGTCCACGGTTGTATCGCGCTCAGAGCCATATTTGGTTCACAGCGCTAACGCGGAATTAAAAAGAAAAGATATGTTACGGAGGGGTGTTTACCGGGCTAGGGACGACCCGTTCTCCTGGGGCACCACTCGGCAACGTGCGCTGAGAAATGAATAAGTGTGCTCCTTCTTCAGTTTTTCTTTTTGTGTGTGCGTGCGTGTACATGTATCTGTTCTGTTGTTGTTTCACTGGACTTGAGCATGCGTTAAAAATAACGAATGATCATGTGAAGAATCATCAGCCAAAAAAACTGACTTTGGTGACTCCCTTTCAGGTGGGCAATATTAAAGAACGCACCGCAGATGTGACATAATGTGACATCGCTATCTTTTATCAGATTTCACGTTGCATGATGAAAATAATATTACCAGGGACCTACAATGGCCATTGAGGTGTTTTTTTTTCCTTGCACATACTGTCCATATACACCGTGTTTCACCTAACGTGATGAAAAATCTTAATGAAAATACAGTTGTCTGAACATTTCGGGTCAGCGCTCTTTACCTCTGAAGAGATTTCACCCTTCGTCTGAGCATTTCGATCAAATTGTATTGCCAAATCAGCCAAGTTAGCTTAAGAGGAACTCAAGAATTATATTGTGCAATTCCCAATACACGCAATATTGTGGAGTCACTATTGCTTTTCTGTTGACCTTTCATTGTTCAAGAAAGACAGTGTTAAATTCAGAGCAGAGTGTTTACCCTTACGTAAACTGTTATGGATATTATATTGAAATGTCTCAATCTAGTTCAAAATGTTCTGTTGGAAAACACTAAATTTTTTGTTGTTGAAGTTATTGACATAATATTGACAGGTGTTGAGAACTTGCCACCTTGTACCTCTTGGAATTCTCTTGAGCACCTATTTTGTGAATTTGTACAGCTGTTTATTTAATCTGTGTTGAAATGCACGGCCATCAGGGGCACTCGTGTAGGATCATCGAGGAAAATCCTCAGTGTCATTCGCAATACCTCAATTTGCCACTAGTTTCTGGACGTCCACCTCTGAGCACGTACAGCATGTGAAGTTAGAAAGGCATGAATACTTCAGACAACAAGCAGTTAGAAACACAGACATTTTCTCGTCTTCATTGTGGTGAGTTAATACTCCAAGCAATTCCTCGATTCATGGTTGGTCGTATGCCTAATCGAATTAGGCTGGGATACCTCACAATTGACTGTCGAGCAGGAGCAAGGGCCCTCAAATTTGCGGAAGATCGCAAGACAAGCGGTTTACAGGCTGTCCATTTTTATCCTTTGCATAATTTTTATAAGACGGCTTTGAGAGCAGCACAGATGTCGTTTTGGCAATTCGGTTAGGCGGTACAAAGTATGATCTCGAACAAGGTATGCAAGATGACTAATTACCTAAATACCTAAAGTTTTACGCAGCAGAGAGACACGGACAGAAAGAACCAGACTGGAAGCCTGCGTTTCACGTCTGAAACGTCTGGCTCTTTCTGTCGTTGCCTCTCTGCTGCGTAAAGCTTTAAGTATGACTTACCGCCTACCCCGTTTCTCTACCTTAGTTAATTACTTCAAAATCGTTAATACACTCTCTAAGTAGGGGATTTTGGGCAAAAGCGAAAACCCAAAATCAGAGACTAAGCTCAAGACTAAACACTCGTTCCTCAGTTAAAAAAAAAAAAAAAAGTTCATTCATTCACCTCTCCGTGCCGTCATACCGCCACGTGACTGATACACGTGGTGTTTGCATTCTTGGAAGCATGGCTGCCACTGAGGACCTCTAGCAAGTCCAGCTTCTTTGGTAGCGCAGTGGTGTACTCTCTTAACAAACAAGAGAAAGCTCAGTCTGATGCCGCAGATATAATGATCATTAATGAGCGTAACAGACACAGTAACAAATTTGAGATCAACCACGCGGAATAAGAGGAAATCCTTCACCGCATGCCCGTCATTCTGCCTTTGTCCAGTCTGCAGTGGAAAGTCTCGAAATGAAATCCTTCCCGTTATTCTTCCCGAAATGAAATCCTTCGAAATGAAATCCTTCCCATTAAGGCTCAAACACGAGCAAACGACGGCGCCACCTACAATTGCTTGACAGAGGCGAGAGGCGACGCCATATACATGGTTAAGTTCTGGCAACGAAAGCACGTTCAGCCTTCCTCTATGTTTATTTTAGAATACTGACGATATCCGCGTACACCAACGTGGAATTTCCCGAGGAAGGTGAAATAAATGAGGAAGAGAGAAATCCAACAACACAACCGACGACTGTTTGGACTGACGTCACCGTAGCATCCGAGAACAGTCTCACATACGTTCCAAATCGTACATCACGAAGGAAGCTGGGTGTTTGAGGGAAGGAGAAGAACGCGATAGATAGAGCTCCCCTAACCTGCCAGTTACGGTCGGAAAGCGCGTGAACAAAAGCAACGCAAGCACGTCAAATATCAACATTTCCGGTTACTTAGAACACCACCAAAATGACGGGCAAAGCAAGTCAGGATAATATTAGATGAAACATAGCCAGCCTATGACTGGTGCCCTCATCCAGTTTTCTGCAAGGGATGCACCATCTCCCGTCATAAACGAACCACAGCTATCCCCAACCTGGCGGTGCCACTGCTGTTGCTGCACAGGCCCACGTGTTGCTGTCTGCTTGCTACAATAATCGATTTGGGTGCTACTTGACAGATACATCCCATACCTTATGCTCGATGCAGTCGCAGCGGGGGAGGTTAGGCTGCTACGACAACGTCCCCCCCCCCCTGCATACAGAGGAGAGGAAAACGCGAAAGGAGCACGGGAGCGCGTTTACTTCAGTGCCGAAAAATTACCACCAGACCGCCTTATTTCCAGGCTATTTCCTCGCGCTATAACTGTCTCGATTTTCGTTCTGAAAACGGTAATGTTACCAGTGACCCAAAGGATTCGATTGTCTCATTGGGTCAATCCTCCCTTTGATAACTGAAAAGTTAATTAATGAAAGGTAATTAATAAATCGACACAGATGCCTGTGTCCCCTCGAGGGGGGCGATGAGTACACAGCCACTGGTTAAAACTGAGAAAAAGTGATTTTTCTATCTTGAAACATTACTTCGATGGTTACAGTGGACACCCCGTACCTCTGTACCCGTACCCGTACCTTTGCATTAAACCTACCCCCCCCCCCCCTCGTACCTCTGTAAAAGAAAGAAGCAGTGGGTGTTTTCGTTCGTACGTCACTTTTTTATCACAGAAACTCTACAAATTGGAGCAGGGAATGGCTGGTTTCGGTTCAGCATGCTTCTGGATCCCGTCGGTTCGCACAGCAGCATGAACATGTCGGTTAACGGTGCGTAATCACCTTTGGGGCGTTGTTGTCCTCGGAAATACATCCCTATATTCCTTATGATTTGGTTATTTCGCTCGCAAGCATACGGACGCTGCTTCACATCGCTTCTTCATCACTTCATAGGTGGTAACCCAGTAATCCAGAAATACCCCAGAGACGTAATAGCCGTCAACGTCACATATGTGCGAGATTTCCATCGGACGTTTCTTGTATGTGTCTCACTATGTGTCTCACTGCTCTGTATGTGTGTATTTGTCTCACTTTGCATATCCCAGGGAGATCTTCCGGATGTAAAGAGAAAAACCAAGAGTGCGATATTGGTCTTCTGTTAGAAGACCAGGGCACCTCCGAACCTCCGAACTCAAAGAACTAAAACTGCACGCGCGCGATCTATACAGGGCTGATGTGGAACGGCTAAGAAAACCGCAGCTCGCGCCGTCTGCTTTATGTATTAGCAGCCGCCATGTTCTTGGGGTTACCTGTGCGGTCGCATGATAGATAGAGCATCCTAGATTGAAACGCGACCCGTGGACGAATGAACCTAGCATGCCCATCCGTATGTAAACTGGTAGAAGGGCCGCTCCTGTGTTCTCTCCCTGCATGGTTGCAACGGTGCTCGGTAGCATGGTTCGCCCATGAAACAACACGTGATGATGTAATTTTACGTTGTAGGGGGTAAGCTGTTGTTGTGTGTTTGTTGGTCGTCTCTCAGCTTTCCCGAAGGATGTGACCAGGCTTCGTTTATATTGATACCACACCCGCTGTGCTCTATTTCGTATCGAGCAGCACGACTGCTGCTTTGCGCCCCTGCAGGTAAGGGTGTAGAAGAATAACTTAGCGGGCGGTGTTGCTTCCTCTTATGAACCTTTCGCAGCGGCCTATGCGCATACGCGCGACCTTGAGTAGGCGCAGGCCGTTACGCGGACTAGTCTGAAGAACGCACGAACGGCGCGAGCTCGTCGGTCCAACTCCCGCCCGGTTTTGGTCCTTTGGTGCTTCCCACGCAGACTTGGTTTGGCGCACACCGGGCGTGGTTCAATGGAGAGCGCTAGGATACGACGTGTATGTGCAAAATGTCCATTTCAGTGTCGTTTTAATGCGTTAGCATTAGGAGTGTCAAAATGAAAAAAGCTGTATGTATGTGTTTGTGTGTGTGTACGTGTATGAGGTTGTGAAGCCTCACCGAGGCAGCGGTATAAGTGGACATGTAAAGGGGATATGAAAGGGTAAATGGAAATGGAGGTACATGATTTAAACTTCAAGTAGTCGAAGGTAATCAGAGGTAATTACGGGCATTGAAGCAAGAAAGTTCAGTTTAAAGGTAATGGATGTAAATCAAAGAGAGATATTAAACGGTCGGACCAACTTATTTATTTACACATGGTAACAAGACTTTCATGCATGAGACTGCACTCCTTCAGGTTACAAAAATACGAACATGGTACAAGAACATATATGCAGTTGACGAATGAGCTTGTCAGGCTCACCGGGCGAAAGGAGGATAGGGCATTTGGGGGCTTGCCTGGTATGGGGAAACTGATGGAGAGAATGGTTTTGCATCGCCTCGACTTGTGGCTTGAAAAACAACGTTCGTTCCCTCACGAAATGGCTGGATTTCGTCGGCACCGAAGCTCCATGGATCCAGTTCTCGACCTAGACTCTACAGTTCAACATGCTCGAGCCCATCGACGGATGGTCCGATCGGTCTTCCTCGACATCAAGCGCGCATATGATACCGTCTCGCACATTTGTGTGCTGCACGCCTTGCGCTCGTTTGGAGTATCCGGTCGGCTCTTCATCTGGCTCCAGGACCTCCTTACGGACCGAACTGTCGCTGTCCATACGTCCCAAGGCCAAAGCCCTCAGCATCCTATTCCTCAAGGAGTCCCCCAAGGAAGCATTCTCAGCTCGACACTCTTTAACGTGGTGATGGCCGGCCTACAATCAGTAATTCCTCGCAAAGTGTCGTTCTCCGTGTATGCAGATGACGTCGCCCTTTGGACAGTAGGAAAATCACGCCCGGCTTTCCAGCGCCGCCTGCAGCTCGCTTTAAACAATATCCATCCCAGCAAACCATCAATATCCCACAGACCTCCCAAATTGGTCTCACACGTCACAGATGTCACGCGTATCCTCACAACGTCCGCTGTATATCCACCATGAGACGTCACAAATATCCCCCAGTGAATATTATGTGGATATACTACGAATATCACAACAATGACATTTATTTACCTTACAAGGATTTATTGTGTCGATAAGAGCCATTTCCAGCATTCTCAGACGTGGCAATTTCTCACTCTTTCCTCATAATAACAATATTGATTTTATACCCTCATATCCATACCTTTTCTAATCATATTTGTAACGACTCATCACGTATCGCACCATAGTCAATAAACAAAAGAGAGAGAGAAAAAAACATATTTTACCTTTTCCACGGGAATTATAATGATCGGTCACGTATGTTGAGGGATATAACAAGAATGAAGTTCCCAACAAGCGCGAGCCGAAGCGTAGCGACGTCTGCCTCATCGCCATCGACATTCCCCAACCGCCGTTTCAAACAGGCGAGGCGCGTCGTCGTAGCGGTTCGGTAGGATATGACATGTTACACGGAAGGGTGTTTGGAACCTCAGCATCATGCGTATTTCGTACTGGAATCTCGGGAGCATCGAGGCAGTACTGGCCAGTACGTCGAACAACTACGTTGTGCATAACAACGATTGCCGTGGTGTGCGAGAGCTAGCGTTTGTTCTCCGGCTTTGCAGATAAGGTGAGTTCGTTCTTCTTTTTGCCTCACTTAAGATTTCTGCGTTGTTCTTTTTTTTTCAACAATCACATGTTGTAGATGTGTGGAGCAATGACAGCTTTGTATCTGAGTAAACAGCTGTAGTTTGCTTTACCTGCAGAGTCTGGTGCGTATCACTGACGAACTCATGCGAACGGCGGAACTGTGTGAGATTGTGTGTGTACAGCTACAAAGTGCAAGTCCAAATCTTCACATCTCTTTGATTCAGGATTTGATTGGGAATGATGAAAGCAATGGTGAAGCAAATTCTATTAACTATGCGCAGCCTGCTAGTAGATAAGCTTGGCTCAGCTACAGTTGTCTTTCATATAAACGATAGCAGTTATGTTTTCACGTTCGACTGCACTGTTTTTCAAAGTTCCTTGTTTTTTGCATGACCGCTTATCTTTCTTAAATGTCACATGGACGCGATCTGACTCTAGATTAATAAAACATGACTGTTTTACAGTATCCACACACAACCATGGATAGCCTCACACATGTGTAAAGTTTCTGGTGTCTCTACAACACTGAAGAGCCAGGCATAAACCGGAAGACGTCGCTTGGGTCTGCCAGTGATTAGGCTGCTTCCGCATGTAACCATCTATACTGCATGAGAAACTGCGGTAAGTCACTGTCTTGCATTTGTTCCCACTTTTTGCAGAGTGTCTGTTCTTTACGCCTATTTATGGCAGTGTTTGAGCTGCTATCCCAATAGATGATTATCTATTATTGATTATCTTTCAGGGATGACGGTTGCGAAGTGGCGTAGCAATCACGTGATTATTATTATGACCATTATTGTCATATTATGCGTCCTATCCGTGTCACCCTATATTGTTAATAATTAGCCTATTTATGTTGTAATATCATATTTTGTACAATTAGAAAGAGCGTTTCTTACAGTGCATGTAACATCACTGTACTTGGTTTGTGTTCAATAAACAAGAGTTCGTTGGTACGGTGTTCTCTGTTGCAGAGTGGTATTTTCCGTAGAATAAGTAAAAATTGCAAAAAAAGCTACAAAATACAATAATAATAATACGTCCTGTATATGTCCTCTATATGTTCAAATATCCCTGACAGACATTCCTGGAACCTTCCCTGGATCAGCAAATGTGGAAGAAATACGGGTCCTCTGTCTGTCCCAGAGACGTCAACGGGCTATTCAGCCTAGTCCCTGGGATATCCCAAAATCCCAAGTGGGATATCGTGTGGACGTTTCTGAGACATATATTGTTTACTGGGCATACGTACCTCACGCACCTCGGGATGGACTTTTCACCCGAAAAGTGTGTCGAGCTCACTTTCACGCGTAAAGCTATGGCCAATTTCCCTCTTTGGCTTGGTTTAAAGAAGCTTGAACCGGTACGCTTTCACCGCTTCCTTGGCGTGGTAATCGACTCGGACTTGCGCTGGTCTCGGCACATTAAACACCTTGAAACTAAAGTGCAGCGATGGCTCCCCGCAATTCAACATCTTTCTGGCTCAGGATGGGGCTGTGATCAGCGTTCCCTGCTCGCGGTTCACGCGGCATTGGTGAGGGCAATTGTGCTTTACAGCCTTCCTATTCTGCACAGGATATCAACAACTTCATTAAATACGCTTCGGTCCCTGTTTGCTCGAAGCCTTCGTCGATGCCTCGGAGTTCCAAGAATGGCTGAAACACGACAAGTACTGGCTGAAGCTGGTGAGCTCCCGATTGAAGTTCTCCGTGAACGGGAAACGGCTTGGCACAACCTCCGTTTGCGTGCTCACATTCCCCGCCACCCGCTACTCAGAAAAATTCGATACCGCCCTGAAAGCGACTTCTATCGAGTAGCGCAGAGGACACGCCAGACTCTCACTGGCTTCATAACTAAGGACACTATACCGCAAGAAGCCCCCTGGTCTCTACCGGTACCGCCCACTTTTGTACGCCTCCCAAACCTTCGGGAAAGAAGAGATCAGGTCCCCCGTCAAGTCCTCCGAGCCCACTTTCATGCTCTGGTAGGCGAGAAGTTTTCTACGTTTACGGCAGCATATACTGACGGCGCATCCCGAAACAACAAGTCCGCCTCAGCATTCGTCATTCCATCCGAAGGCGTCGTGCACGGAAGACGCCTTTCACATCCAACCTCCTCCACAGCTGCGGAACTCTATGCCATCCTTTTCTTTCTACAACACATCGCTGATTTTACACCCCGGGAATCGGCAGTCTTTACAGACTCCAAATCTGCACTTCAAGCAATTGAAAATTCCGGCATACGAGGCCCATCCGCAGCCCTAGTCACAGATGTGTTAATGGCTTACCACACTATCTACGCCGCAGGCCACAGGCTAGTTCTTCAATGGGTTCCAGCCCATTGTGGTATCGAGGGGAACGATCAGTCCGACAGCGCCGCAGAAGCAGCACTCTCGTATCGGAAACGGACCCGTATTGTTCTGCTGAGAGGAGACCGCCGTTCAATTCTGCGACGCCTAGTGACACCCCTGGCTTCACGCCAACGGACAACCGACATTCTTCCCCCCTCTATGTTGAACAGAGTTGATCCCACGCTCGCTTTCCGCATGCCACGAAACACCTCTCGTCAAGATGCTGCATTAATCCACCGAATGCGCCTCGATGTGGCCTTTACAGCTCAGTGGCGTTACCGCTTGAGACAAGTCGAGTCTCCCACCTGCTGCCACTGTGGTGCTCTTGAGGATCTGGAGCATATTCTTCTTCATTGCCCTCACTACGAACCTTCCCGAACCACACTCTCCGAGTCTCTTCGTCAGCTGGACTCTCGCCCTTTCTCCCTATCGAAATTGCTTGGTCCCTGGCCCAATCCAGCCCAGCAACGCTCTGCGCTCAAAGCTCTTCTGACATTTTTGGACACCATCGGACTTCGATCGTTATTGTGAAGGGGCTAGCCCCTTCACAATATATAACGAGCGAATATAACGAATAATATAACGAATAAAATAACGAGCTCGTTATTTTATTCACCCCATTCCATCCAGCAATGGGGTAGAGTATCGCCTGTGGCGATGAAACTCCCCATTCTCCAAGGTCGCAAATAAAGTTGTTGTTGTTGACGAAGGAGTTTTCGTATGAGAGGGTAGCAAGGTGATGGAAAGCATGTAAATAGAGGTAAAAATGAAAAGCAATACAAGAATGAATAGAAATACAAACGATGGGGTATCAGAAGCGCAACATAACGCTTTACTCATCACCGGCAACTTGACATCGCCTATTTTTCTGTCGTCGTAATGGATGTAAGATATATGTATGTAATTAAGAGAAAGATTATGTGTAATTAACCTGGTGTATACGTAATTAAAGCGAATTAAATGAATTTCAAGATAACATCATGTAACCTGTGGTTACCTTCCGCGAATAAAGGGTGCCTATAGTGTAATTGAAAGTTATTGTGGTTAATTAAAAGTTAATTAAAAGCACTTACATATAGTAATTAAAAGTGTCGAACTGGAAGTCAAGTATAGACCGGAGGTGGCAACTGGTTTTAAGTTATGCCGGAAGTAGAAAATCGGAAGTCGTGTTGGACCACAAGTGGATACCGGAAGCCAAGTATATACCGGAAGCGGGCAACTGGAAGTCGGGTTTAGACCTGAAGTGGACAAGCGGAGGTTGGGCGGTTGGGCCGGAAGAGGCGCTTAATGGTAACGCATTTCTCTCGCATTTGCCGCGATATCGCCACTCATTTTTTTTAAAGGCATCACTTTAAGCACCGATAAGCTGGTTGAACAAATTTTTGTTTCTGTGTCGATTTTGCTCAATTACGGTTTGACATTACTAATTTGTGATTGAACACTCCATTCCAGACACCTTACTCTCCAGTGCTTGAGATATTTTGCTTTCTTCATGTCGCAATTCAATTGGGCCTTGAAATCTCCCGATATTAGTTCTAAGTCGCCAGAAAAATCATAAACGAGAAAGTAGAACATCTCAATGAAAAACCAAACGGTGTTCAATGTGGTTCAAATATGCACGCGGTGCATTATTGAACCATCCAATACAAACCAATCTTCATTCATGCGATGATGCTGACGACTGACATAATCGTCTAAATAATGAATTGATACAGGACAAACAGCGCCGTCTTCTGCGAGTATGCACTACCATTGAGTTATCATAAACGAGGCAGTAGAACATCTCAATGAAAAGCAAACGGTGTTCAATGTGGTTCATATATGCACGCGGTGCATTATTGAACCATCCAATACAAACCAATCTTCATTCATGCGATGATGCTGACGACTCGCATAATCGTCTAAATAATGAATTAGTACAGGACAAACAGCGCCGTCTGCGGCGAGTATGCACGACCATTGAGTTACCATAAACGAGGAAGTAGAACATCTCAATGAAAAAGCAAACAGTACTCAGTGTGGTTCATATATGCACGCGGTGCACTATTGAACCATCCAATACAACCAATCTTCATTCATGCGATGATGCTGACGACTCCCATAATTGTCTAAATAATGAATTAATACAGGACAAACAGCGCCTACTGCGGCGAGTATGCAGTACCATTGAGTTACCATAAACGAGGAAGTAGAACATCTCAATGAAAAAGCAAACGGTATTCAGTGTGGCTCCTATACGCACGCGGTGCATTATTGAACCATCCAATTCAGCCAATCTTCATTCATGCGATGATGCTGGCGACTCCCATAATTGTCTAAATAATGAATTAATACAGGACAAACAGCGCCGACTGCGGCGAGTATGCAGTACCATTGAGTTACCATAAACGAGGAAGTAGAACATCTCAATGAAAAACCAAACGGTGTTCAATGTTGTTCAAATATGCACGCGGTGCATGCGATGATGCTGACGACTCGCATAATCGTCTAAATAATGAATTAATACAGGAAAAACAGCGCCGGCTGCGGCGAGTATGCACAACCATTGAGTTAACATAAACGAGGAAGTAGAACATCTCAATGAAATAGCAAACTGTCTCCAGTGTGGTTCAAATATGCACGCGGTGCATTATTGAACCATCCAATACAACCAATCTTCATTCATGCGATGATGCTGACGACTCCCATAATTGTCTAAATAATTAATTAATACAGGACAAACAGCGCGGACTGCGGCGAGTATGCACTACCATTGAGTTACCATAAACGAGGAAGTAGAACATCTCAATGAAATAGCAAATGGTCTTCAGTGTGGTTCATATATGCACGTGAGGGATTATTGAACCATCCAATACAACCAATCTTCATTCATGCGATAAATGCTGACGAGTCGCATAATCGTCTAAATAACGAATTACTACAGGAGAAACAGCGCCGTCTGCGGCGAGTATGCACTACCATTGAGTTACCATAAACGAGGAAGTAGAACATCTCAAGGAAAAACCAAACGGTGTTCAATGTGGCTCATATACGCACGCGGTGCATTATTGGACCATCCAATACAGCCAATCTTCATTCATGCGATGATGCTGACGACTGACATAATCGTCTAAATAATGAATTCATACAGGACAAACAGCGCCGTCTGCGGCGAGTATGCACAACCATTGAGTTACCATAAACGAGGAAGTAGAACATCTCAATGAAAACCAAACGGTGTTCAATGTGGTTCAATATGCACACGGTACATTATTGAACCATCCAATACAAGCCAATCTTCATTCATGCGATGATGCTGGCGACTCCCATAATTGTCTAAATAATAAATTAATACAGGACAAACAGCGCCGACTGCGGCGAGTATGCAGTACCATTGAGTTACCATAAACGAGGAAGTAGAACATCTCAATGAAAAACCAAACGGTGGTCAATGTTGTTCAAATATGCACGCGGTGCATGCGATGATGCTGACGACTCGCATAATCGTCTAAATAATGAATTAATACAGGACAAACAGCGCCGGCTGCGGCGAGTATGCACAACCATTGAGTTAACATAAACGAGGAAGTAGAACATCTCAATGAAATAGCAAACGGTCTTCAGTGTGGTTCATATATGCACGCGAGGGATTATTGAACCATCCAATACAACCAATCTTCATTCATGCGATAAATGCTGACGAGTCGCATAATCGTCTAAATAACGAATTACTACAGGAGAAACAGCGCCGTCTGCGGCGAGTATGCACTACCATTGAGTTACCATAAACGAGGAAGTAGAACATCTCAAGGAAAAACCAAACGGTGTTCAATGTGGTTCAAATATGCACGCGGTGCATTATTGAACCATCCAATACAAACCAATCTTCATCATGCGATGATGCAGACGACTGCCATAATCTTCTAAATAATGAATTCATACAGGACAAACAGCGCCGTCTGCGGCGAGTATGCACAACCATTGAGTTACCATAAACGAGGAAGTAGAACATCTCAATGAAAAAGCAAACGGTACTCAGTGTGGTTCATATATGCACGCGGTGCATTATTGAACCATCCAATACAACCAACCTTCATTCATGCGATGATGCTGACGACTCCCATAATTGTCTAAATAATGAATTAATACAGGACAAACAGCGCCGTCTGCGGCGAGTATGCAGTACCATTGAGTTACCATATACGAGGAAGTAGAACATCTCAATCAAAAAGCAAACGGTATTCAGTGTGGTTCATGTATGCACGCGGTGCATTATTGAACCATCCAATACAACCAATCTTCATTCATGCGATGATGCTGGCGACTCCCATAATTGTCTAAATAACGAATTAATACAGGACAAACAGCGCCGACTGCGGCGAGTATGCAGTACCATTGAGTTACCATAAACGAGGAAGTAGAACATCTCAATGAAAAACCAAACGGTGTTCAATGTGGTTCAAATATGCACGCGGTGCATTATTGAACCACCCAATACAAACCAATCTTCATTCATGCGATGATGCTGACGACTGACATAATCCTCTAAATAATGAAATATTACAGGAAAAACAGCGCCGTCTGCGGCGAATATGCAGTACCATTGAGTTACCATAAACGAGGAAGTAGAACATCTCAATGAAAAAGCAAACGGTATTCAGTGTGGCTCATATACGCACGCGGTGCATTATTGGACCATCCAATACAGCCAATCTTCATTCATTCGATGATGCTGACGACTGACATAATCGTCTAAATAATGAATTCATACAGGACAAACAGCGCCGTCTGCGGCGAGTATGCAGTACCATTGAATTACCATAAACGAGGAAGTACAACATATCAATGAAAAAGCAAACGGTACTCTGTGTGGTTCATATATTCACGCGGTGCACTATTGAACCATCCAATACAACCAATCTTCATTCATGCGATGATGCTGACGACTCGCATAATCGTCTAAATAATGAATTAGTACAGGACAAACAGCGCCGTCTGCCGCGAATATGCAGTACCATTGAGTTACCATAAACGAGGAAGTAGAACATCTCAATGAAAAAGCAAACGGTATTCAGTGTGGTTCATATATGCACGCGGTGCATTATTGAACCATCCAATACAACCAATCTTCATTCATGCGATGATGCTGACGACTCCCATAATTGTCTAAATAATGAATTAATACAGGACAAACAGCGCCGACTGCGGCGAGTATGCAGTACTTTTGAGTTACCATAAACGAGGAAGTAGAACATCTCAATGAAAAACCAAACGGTGTTCAATGTGGTTCATATATGCACGCGGTGCATTATTGAACCACCCAATACAAACCAATCTTCATTCATGCGATGATGCTGACGACTGACATAATCCTCTAAATAATGAAATATTACAGGAAAAACAGCGCCGTCTGCGGCGAATATGCAGTACCATTGAGTTACCATAAACGAGGAAGTAGAACATCTCAATGAAAAAGCAAACGGTATTCAGTGTGGCTCATATACGCACGCGGTGCATTATTGGACCATCCAATACAGCCAATCTTCATTCATTCGATGATGCTGACGACTGACATAATCGTCTAAATAATGAATTCATACAGGACAAACAGCGCCGTCTGCGGCGAGTATGCACAACCATTGAGTTACCATAAACGAGGAAGTAGAACATCTCAATGAAAACCAAACGGTGTTCAATGTGGTTCAATATGCACACGGTACATTATTGAACCATCCAATACAAGCCAATCTTCATTCATGCGATGATGCTGGCGACTCCCATAATTCTCTAAATAATGAATTAATACAGGACAAACAGCGCCGACTGCGGCGAGTATGCAGTACCATTGAGTTACCATAAACGAGGAAGTAGAACATCTAAATGAAAAACCAAACGGTGTTCAATGTTGTTCAAATATGCACGCGGTGCATGCGATGATGCTGACGACTCGCATAATCGTCTAAATAATGAATTAATACAGGACAAACAGCGCCGGCTGCGGCGAGTATGCACAACCATTGAGTTAACATAAACGAGGAAGTAGAACATCTCAATGAAATAGCAAACTGTCTCCAGTGTGGTTCAAATATGCACGCGGTGCATTATTGAACCATCCAATACAATCAATCTTCATTCATGCGATGATGCTGACGACTCCCATAATTGTCTAAATAATTAATTAATACAGGACAAACAGCGCGGACTGCGGCGAGTATGCACTACCATTGAGTTACCATAAACGAGGAAGTAGAACATCTCAATGAAATAACAAACGGTCTTCAGTGTGGTTCATATATGCACGCGAGGGATTATTGAACCATCCAATACAACCAATCTTCATTCATGCGATAAATGCTGACGAGTCGCATAATCGTCTAAATAACGAATTACTACAGGAGAAACAGCGCCGTCTGCGGCGAGTATGCACTACCATTGAGTTACCATAAACGAGGAAGTAGAACATCTCAAGGAAAAACCAAACGGTGTTCAATGTGGCTCATATACGCACGCGGTGCATTATTGGACCATCCAATACAGCCAATCTTCATTCATGCGATGATGCTGACGACTGACATAATCGTCTAAATAATGAATTCATACAGGACAAACAGCGCCGTCTGCGGCGAGTATGCACAACCATTGAGTTACCATAAACGAGGAAGTAGAACATCTCAATGAAAACCAAACGGTGTTCAATGTGGTTCAATATGCACACGGTACATTATTGAACCATCCAATACAAGCCAATCTTCATTCATGCGATGATGCTGGCGACTCCCATAATTGTCTAAATAATGAATTAATACAGAACAAACAGCGCCGACTGCGGCGAGTATGCAGTACCATTGAGTTACCATAAACGAGGAAGTAGAACATCTCAATGAAAAACCAAACGGTGTTCAATGTTGTTCAAATATGCACGCGGTGCATGCGATGATGCTGACGACTCGCATAATCGTCTAAATAATGAATTAATACAGGACAAACAGCGCCGGCTGCGGCGAGTATGCACAACCATTGAGTTAACATAAACGAGGAAGTAGAACATCTCAATGAAATAGCAAACTGTCTCCAGTGTGGTTCAAATATGCACGCGGTGCATTACTGAACCATCCAATACAACCAATCTTCATTCATGCGATGATGCTGACGACTCCCATAATTGTCTAAATAATTAATTAATACAGGACAAACAGCGCGGACTGCGGCGAGTATGCACTACCATTGAGTTTCCATAAACGAGGAAGTAGAACATCTCAATGAAATAACAAACGGTCTTCAGTGTGGTTCATATATGCACGCGAGGGATTATTGAACCATCCAATACAACCAATCTTCATTCATGCGATAAATGCTGACGAGTCGCATAATCGTCTAAATAACGAATTACTACAGGAGAAACAGCGCCGTCTGCGGCGAGTATGCACTACCATTGAGTTACCATAAACGAGG